>NW_004524913.1:800564-806171 GCF_000260255.1 Octodon degus
TTAAAGAGGCTATCTTTCTTCCAGTGAATATGTTTGGCCCCTTTGTCAAAGATAAGGTGACTGAGTGTGTTCATAGGAGTTTCAGTGTCTTCTAATCTATTCCATTGATCTTCAGGTCTATTTTGATGCCAGTACCATGCCGATTTTATCTCAGTAGCCTTGTAGTATGATTTCAAGTCAGGAATGGTAATTCCACCTCCTTGTCTTTATTGCCCAGAATTGCCTTTGCTATTCTAGGTCTTTTTCGGTTCCAGATAAATTTTAGGAATGATTTCTCTATGTCTGTGAGATATGTCGGTGGTAGTCTGATAGAGATTGCATTCAATCTGTGCAGCAATTTTTGGAGTATGGCCATCTTCATAATGTTGGTTCTTCCTGTCCAGGAGCATGGGATATATTTCCATTTTCTCAAATCCTCTAAAATCTCTTTGTTCAGAATACTGTAATTTTCCTTGAAAAGATCTTTGACTTCTTTAGTTAGGTTAATTCCAAGGTATTTCATTTTCCTCAGCGCTATTGTAAAAGGAATTGTTTCCATAATTTCCCTCTCATTGTTTTTGTTGTCTGTGTAGAGGAATGCTATTGACTTTTGTGTATTGACTTTATAACCTGCTATGCTACTGAATTTCTGTATTAATTCTAGTAGCTTCTTGGTGGAGTTTTTTGGGTCTTCTAAGTAAAGTATCATGTCATCCACAAATAAAGATAATTTAACTTCTTCTTTGCCTATTCTTGTTCTTTTATTTCTTTGTCTTGTCTAATTGCTCTAGGTAATGATTCCAGAACTATATTGAATAGGAGTGGTGATAGAGGACACCTTGTCTTGTGCCCAATCTAAGAGTAAAAGGTTTCAGTTTTTCCCCATTTAGGATTATGTTAGCCATTGGGGTTTCATAAATGGCTTTTACCAGATTGAAGTAGAGGCCACTTATTCCAATATTCTGTAGGACTTTGAACATGAATGAGTGTTGGACTTTGTCAAAAGCCTTTTCTGCATCAATGGAGATGATCATGTGGTTTTTAGTTTTTGTTCTATTGTTATAGAGTGTCACATTCATAGATTTTCGAATATTGAACTATCCTTGCATCCCTGGGATGAATCCTACCTGGTCATGGTGTATGATCTTCTTGATGATTTGCTGTATTCTATTTGCTAGGATTTTATTGAGGATTTTAGCATCTTTGTTCGAGAGGGAGATAGGCCTGTACTTCTCTTTGTTAGTTGCATCTTTCCCTGGTTTAGGTATCAGTATAATACTTGCCTCCAGGAATGATTTCGGGAGGATTGCTTCCTTTTCAATTTCATGGAAGAGTTTGAGTAGTATAGGGACTACATCTTTTGTAAATCCCTTGTAGAATTCAGCTTTGAATCCATCAGGACGTGGACTTTTCTTCTTCGCCAAGCTTCTTATTACATTTTGTATTTCATTGGCTCTTATTTGTTTATTGGGAGTTGTTATATGTTCTTGATTCAGTTTTAGTAATTTGTACCTTTCAAGCAATTTGTCCTTTTCATCTGTGTCTTCTGTTATGTGAGCATAAAGATTCTCAATGTAGCTGTTGATAATCTTCCGAATGTCCACTGAGTCTGCAGTGATTACACACTTTTTATTTCTATTTGAATTTTTTCTTTCCTCTTTTTGATGAGGGTAGCTCACAGCTTATCGATTTTATTTAGTGTTTTAAAGAACCAGGTTTTTGATTCTTCAATTCTTTGAACTGTTTTCTTCATCTCAAATGAATTCATTTCTCCTCTAATATTTATGATTTCTTCCCATCTTTGGGCTTTGAGTTTGGTTTGCTCTTCCTTTTCTAGTTGTTGAAGGTGCAGCATTTGGGTATTTACTTGTTCCCGTTCTGTGTTCCTAATGTGTGAGTTCACAGCTATGGATTGCCCTCTGGGACCTGCATTCATCTCACCCTCTAAATTCTGATAAGTTGTGTTTGAATTTTCATTGAATTGTAAATATTATTGAATTTCTTGTTTAATTTCATCTCTGAACCATTGGTTGCCCAGTAAGGTGCTTTTTAATTTCCATGTATTTATGATGTTTTTCTGGTTTCTTTTGTCATTTATTTCCAGTTTCATTGCACTGTGGTCAGATAATATGCATGTGATAATTTGTTTTGTTACATATACTTAACCATGACCTATGGACTAGTATGTAGTCTGTTTTAGAAAATGACCCATGTGCAGCTGAAAAGAATGTGTATTCAGCTGTCATTTGGTGGAACACTCTGTATATGTCCACCAAGCCCATTTTTTCCAAGGTCTGGTTCAGTTCTGCTAGTTCTTTGCTAATTTTTTTCTGATTCTCCTATCTTTTTTTAGATAAGGAGTGGGTTAAGGTCTTTGTTAAGATTGTGATTTGGATATTAAGTTTTTGATGTCCATGCTCCTGTGTTTGATGCATTGATATTTATTATTGTTACTTCTTCCTTTTGAATTTTTCCTTTAATCAGTATATAATGGCCTTGTTTTTTCATTTGATCATTCTTTGTTTGAAGTTAAGACTGTCTGAAAACAGGCTTGCTACCCTTGCTTTTTTCTGAGGTGGTGGGGCATGTAGGTTGTTTTTTTTTTTTTTTTTTCATCTTAGGATTTTAAGTCTATGAATTTTTTTTAAGTGAAGTGGGTTTCTTGTATACACCATATTGTTAGATTTTGTTTCCTAATCCACTGTGTCAGTCTATTTCTCTTAACTGATGAATTGAATCCATTTACATTGATGGCTATAATTTAGATTTGTTTACTTATGATTCACATGTTATTTACTTGCTGTTGTTACTACTTTTTGTCCTATGTTTAATTGCTTGCCCTATTTAGTGTGTTCCTTCTGATCTCATTCGTGGAGTTCTGATCATTTTGGTCCCTCTCTAGAACATCTTTAAGTAGTCTGGGTAGATTTGGCTTTGTCATCATGAAATTTTTTTTTTCAGAACCGAGGATTGAAGTCAGGCCCTTGCGCTTGCCAGGCATGTGCTTATTCCACTGAGCCATCTCCCCGGCCCATGAAATTTTTTAGTTGTTCTTTGTCATGCAAGTATTTCACTTCTCCATCAAATTTGAAAGAGAGTTTTGGGTGGTATAGTAGTCTGGGATAGAATTTGTTTTCATAGAAGTCTTGGAGTACTCTGCTCCATGCTCTTCTTGCCTTCATGGTTTGTGAAGAGAAATCGGCCATAATTCTGATGTGTTTTCCTTTGAAAGTGATCTGCTTGTTTTCTGTAGTGTTTTTCAGTATATTTTTCTTGTGCTGGATTTCTGGGATCTTGACTATTGTAAGTCTCGGTGTGTTTTTAATTTGGTTGAAGTTATTTGGCATTCTGTATGCTTAAGTTACCTGAATGTCACATTGCTTCCTCATATTTGGGAAGTTTCCTGCTACTATTTCTACCCATATTCTTTTTATATCATTTGTATTGACTGCATCTTTCTCACTGATGCCTATTATTCTCACATTGTTCATCTTTGCATCGTCTTGCCAGTGGTGGATTATTTTTTCCTGCATCCTAGTTGTTTTTAAGAGATCCTTTCTTACCTTTTCACTAGCTGTACCAGCACCTTCAAGATCTGAAAGTCTGTCTTCACTTTCACTCATATGGTTTTGCAGGCTTATGATTGAGGTGTTTAAATTTCTATATATTTCTTTGACTCTGCTTCATTCAGTCTATTTCCTTCCTGTATTGCTTATTCAGGGAATCCGTCTTATTTCTAATCTCCTCTATTTTTTTTTATCAATGTCTTCTTTATAAGCGATTATTAATTCATTTACTGTAGATTGTTTTCTCAGATTGTGTGTCCTCCATATGTTTCTGTATTTGATTCTTTACTTCTGATGGTATGAATTCAAAAATTTCTTTTTTATTTCAGAAATTAATTTTGCTCTGAGTTCCTTTCTACCTTTCTGCTGTTGTTTCTTTACTTGTGATGCTATTAATTCATACATTTCAGCTGAGGTAGTGTCTTCTGCACTTGTTCTCGTTGTCACTGGGTTTCCCCCTTGTGTTTCTGTATTAGATTCTTTATTTCAGATTCTATGAATTCAGAGAGTTCATTTTTCATTTCAGGAATTAATTCTGCTCTGAGGTCCTCTATAACTTTCTGCTGTTGTTTCTTTACTTCATACGCTGTGAATTCATTCATTTCTGCTGAGCTAGTATCCCCTGCAAGTGTTCTGGGTGGGCTCGAAGCCTGAGATTGCATTTTTTCCGTGTCTTTATCATTTCACATAGCACTGACCCCTGATCTTTGTTGCAGAGCTTTGGTGCAGTTATAACCTTATTACCTACTGAAATTTGGGTGCAGATCTATTAAGTTTTAGTTTATCCAGTTATGCCCAGCTGGGGTGCATCTGTTGTGTTCAGTTCCTTCCTGCTGCATCCCTTGTAAGTGAACCTTTTGTGTCCCTCTTTCACAACAGTGAACTGTGGTGACCCTCTGTTGTGTCCCTGGTCCAGGGATCACAGGGAAGCACAGAAGCTCTCCCACATACTAGCTGGGTCTGGGATTGGACTGAATCTGGGGGTCCCAAGAGAGTCGCAGAAGTTCTCACTCACTCAGCGGGCTTTGGGGCGGGGGCTCCAGAGGGTTGCAGAGGTCCCAGTGGGGCGGTGGAGGGTCTCACGCGGGTGCCTGAGTTTTGGTCTGGAAGGGTCCCGCGGGCACAGGGAATCTGCTATCATTCCTTTTTTTTACCTGTGATATTATTTCTTATCTGATTTTCTCTATACTCTTCTGAAGTTGTTTCTTTACATTAGTTAATATTCAGAAATTTCACATGTGTAGCCTCCACTTTCTTCTATGCTTATGTTTTCTGGGTTTGTTTTGGGTGAGCTTAGGGCCTCAGAATACATTTTTTCCTTTTTTCTGTCATTTCTATTTCAAAGAAAATTCTTTATTTTTATTTGTGAAAGGAAAAGTTTGATAGTAAGTGGCTATATCACTGTAGTGAGATCCTGTCTGTGATGAGTCTGTTTTTCAGGTATCCCTCCTGTTTCAAAGATTCTTGTATTGAGTGTGTCCCAAGATTTTACCTTCTGTATTGATTGATAGTGGATATTTGTTTCTGTTTGGCACTGGCCTCTGTCCTTCAGTGTAGGGCTTATGTGAAGTTATAACCTAAGCACCTCCCAATATTAATACCCAAGGGAAAAGATGTAGTTAATGAAAATATGGCTTCCTATTTACAATAGTACAATAAGCAATAGTAATAAAGCTATTGAAATTTAGAGATTGACAAACTTTTGTAATTAATGAGTTTATACTTTAGGCTGTAGGAACAAACATTACTGCTGTATAAGAGAGTAGATCTGAAATTGAGAATTGTATTCAAATTAGTTCCCCTGAGTTCTGTCTGGGTACCTCCGCTTCATCTGCCTGACATCTTCCAGGCCATCTAGCTCACCCCAGTTACCTGCTGCCACATCTGTGCCACAAAGACTGTCCTGTAGGTATGGGCCTTGCTCTGGGCTCAGAGAGGCCCATCAGTATGCCTCAGTTCACTGGGTCTAGATCTATGGAACTCGAACTCAAATTCCCAGACCTGGCTTGGGTCTGGTTGCTGTGTTCAACTTATTTTTTTTTGACATCAGTTATTTTTATTT
>NW_004524913.1:808042-814362 GCF_000260255.1 Octodon degus
GGAGTTCTGCTGAAGGGTTCCATGATGGGCCTGCAGCCTGGGTCAAAGGAGGATCCCTGGGCCCTGGGGCATCTCATTCACTTGCCAGGCCTGTGCTCTGGGTCTGTTCACCATCCCGCGGCCTGGGTCCTGTCACTCACTTGCTGGGCCTGCGCTCTGGGTCTGTTCAGGATCCTGAGGCCCCGGGTCATCTCACTCACTCGCCGGGCCTGTGCTCTGGGTCTGTTCAGGATCCTGAGGCCCAGGTCGTCTCACTCACTCACGGGGCCTGCGCTCTGGGTCTGTTCAGGATCCCACGGCCCTCAGTCGTCTCCTCTTTTTCTTTATTCAAACACACAGTATTATCCAGTCACACCTGGCTTGCAGGCCCGCCCAGCTTGGCTTGGGAATCAATGGGGCAAGTGATGGAGGCTTCCAGCTCCGGTGCCTGTGGACCGCTGGTACAGCAGGCGGCAGACCCACCGACCAAACTGGCGCCCCCAGCAGGAGCCCTGTTTTCAACTTCTTCCAGCTGAGCCCAGTTCAAGTGAACCACTGAGCCCTGTTGGCTGTTGCTACTCAGGCTCCTCCCTGGCAGGACCAAAGGATAGAATTAGCAACAGTCCTTTCACACCTATGAAAGAACTGTAGATAAGCCTAAAAAAATAATGACTCACATATAAAGTAGTGTATCAGTTACCTTTCTTTCATTCCTGGGACAAAATAACCCCATCCAGAATTAACTAAGTAGCGCTGATGAGATAGCTCAGCAGTCTAAATCACTTGCTTTGCAAGCTTAGGCAGGTGCAGGGGACCATAGTTCAATCCCTGGCACCTCATGCCATGCCAGCCCCACCCTCAGGGTGAACTAAGCAGCCAAAACACACAAACAAACAAGCAAAAACCACAATTAACTAAGTAAAGGTTTATTTATTTATTTATTTAGTAAAGGTTTATTTAGCTCACAGTTAGTGAAGGTTTCAGTTCACAGTTGCCTGGCTCCAAGGCAGAGTGGCTCATGGCAGGGAGCAGCTATTCAAAGTGGCAGATAACAACAAAGAGGAAAGAGAGGAGCAGCAGCTGCACACCTGCAGCATCTAACAAGCCTCTCTCTCTTCCTTGCATTTGCATCCAGGCTATCTGTCCCCGGGTGGGTGTAGCACTCACACCCATAACCCCAGCATTGGATCAAGAATAAATCAGAAACTCTGGAAGCCATCCCATGACTACATGAGGCTTTGTTGGGGGACAACTAGACACAAATCATAGCAAGTAGGAAGATAAGAGGACAACCAGGAGCCTCAAAACCCCACAAAATATAAGAAATTTGATCACATCTCACCACATGATCCTACATACAAAAAGATATCTCTATGCCAGAGCAAAATAGCTGATGAGTTTTGCAAGTTGTCATTTCAGATGAATCATTCATTTAACTCTCTGTGCAGAAGTCGTAGCAGAGCACATATATCAGTTTGTGTTCATTACTAGGTTCTTTGATTGCATAAGTATAAGTAGTCAAAAACATCATATAATAATCAACCCTAAATCTGTGGTACTTAAAATTTTGTGACTTCAATCTCCTTAAGACATTTCAAATGCCTTGATTTGATTCATGGCAATATATCCAAAAACAGAATTAATATTTATATCAGGGACAGATTCTAGGGAAACTGAGTCATGAGGATTGCAAGCTTGAGCTCAGCATTGATAACTTCATGAGATCTCCCTTAAAATAAAAAAATGAGAGAGAAACTGGGGATGAATGTAGCACAGTGTGGAGACCTGGGGCTCAATCTCTAGTAACACACACACACACACACACACACACACACACGCACACTCTCTCCAGCCATCAATACCAAGGTTGGTTCTCATAGGCCCACGAATAGCAAGTAGGCCTTTGCTACCCCAAACTGGCAAAGTGTAGTTGACAGGAATGAGGATAGAGATGAAAGGGGAATTTTTCAGGGGCAGGAGAGGACTACAGACATTATGATACATAGCAAGGAGAATAAAAGAAAGAAGCCACTGTCTAATCTAGTGGTGTCAAGACAGAGATGTAGAAGAATTGTTCTTCATCTTGTTATTCATGGTATCTGTAATCTGGCACCCACTAGCCTTTCCTACACTGTTCTCTAGGAATTGTCTTCGTGTAGGCTATGTTGTTTGTCTATAACATCCACTTTCTTACATTAGTGCCTCTACTCAAAATAGAACATTTTCTATAGCATCACATACTTGAACCCTGGAAGGTCTTTAAAATTCCATGCCTTGTTAAGTGTGTTGTCTGCACACTGCACTATTACTTCGTACATCATTCATGCCTTGTGTTTACTTATAGCCCTGAGACTTATAAGCAGACTCCATCTTTCTTCTGAGACCGTCCAGTGCTGTGACTCTTAAAGAAGCTCAACATTCAATGTACCCTCCACAATTTTTAGTGAATCAATGATTAAAGATAAAAAATTATTTATAGAGGCCCTGATATTATTTAAAATAATAGGGCTGGAGAGATGGCTCAGTAGAATAAGTGCTTCCCTGGCAAGAACAAGGGCCTGAGTTCAATCCCCAGTTCCACCAAAAAAATAAAATAAAATAAAATGATAAAGATGGTAGAACTTGAGAAGCTTGTTCATGGCATTATAACTTGCAAGGAATGGTTTTAGGATCGGAATTCAGGGGATGGAGCTCCACAACTGCTCTGAAACTATCCTAAACTGCAAAGTTTATCATCTGTTCTTCAAATATCTTACTCTCTGACTGAAGATGATTAGAATAGTTAAATCAATTAAAAGTATCCATGTGAATAACATATAATAACATGTTATTACATGTTAATCCAATTAAAATAAATGTTCATTTTTCAACTATATGCAGGGTGAATGAGTTGTCTCTATCAAAGATATATTCTAATGTGCTTGTAGAGTTTCACATTGAAATGAAATGCTAAGGTCTGGTGTGAAAGATCAATCTGATTTGACCCATTTTATTCCAATTGTTAATGACTTACCAATCACTGAAAATAAGATATGCCAGTTTTTCCTCTTTTAGAAGCTTCTTTACTGCCAGTTTTTGATGCTTTGAACCTCACTGTGGGTTTGGGCTGAAAGCAAAAGACAGACTAATTAGAAGCTTTGATCTTTCTATAGAGATCTGGGGTAGAAACTCCAGGTGGTCTAGAGGCAGAAGCAGAAGGGAAACATTGAGGAAGGCAGGAGAAAATGAACTTTAGAAAGACAAAGAGCAGCAAAAGTGTAAGATAACTGAAGAAAGGATTTAAAAGAAGTAGAAAAACTAAGCATAAGGAAATGGAAACAAAAAGTGGACAAGAAAGTCCTTGGGAATTAGTTGACCAAAATAAAAATAAAGCAACAATTACAAAAATTAAGCTCAATTGTGGTCTTATTGATAGTTGTGTAAACCCTAATGGAGCTTACTTTATTTAACATCTAAACTTAAGGAGATTATATGCTTATATATTCCCAAAATGTTTGCATTTGAATGAAAACATCTTAATAAAATATTTCCAAGTCTGAATGTGACTACACTAGATATTTCATATACATGGCATAATATATTTGTCTTTTTGTGTCTAGCTTATTAACCTACAGTAATATGGTCAAGATTTATCCATGTATTCGAATTTCATTCTTTTAAAATCTTGCATAATATTATATTAGGGACATATACTGCATATTTCTTATCTATTCATCCACTGATGGAAATTTTGGTTATTTTTACCTTTGGCTACTCTGAAACATGCGCTAACAATATCACTAGGCTTTGTCCACATAAAGTGATAATTTTTGAACTTAGAGAATAGAAGCAAAGTGGGCTTCTGGGATGCTTTGATTCTAGGCCACTGAAGCCAACTTTCCCTAAGTAAATAAACCATTATGGAATCCAACTCAAGTTATTACAGCTTCACACTTGAGTTTGGAAACAAAGTCCCTATTGGTAATCAACTTTTACTTGGCCCTACTTGTGTAAGACTAAAATCATGCTTGAAATGCACATATCTTTACTCATATCTTCAGAAGCTCTTAAAAGGAAGAGGGTCAGGTGAATTGAAGCAATATTTAAGTGTTCTTAATCTCTAGCTTACAATATCATGATAGCATTCCTGTGTCATGCTCTATTGTACCCTAAACTATGGGCTTTTGCTGAAGCAAATAATTGCCCTTTCATAGTAAGTACAGAGAAATAATCTTTCCTTTTAGAAAGAAAAAGGAAATTTTCACTTCTGTAATATGTATACAGAGACTATACACCTACTACAATTTTAGAGCCTGGGTTGATTCATTACCTAAAATTCAAATTTAAGCCTACATTTTATAGAAAAGAATGATAAATCTTAGATTCACAATTTTTATTGTGTGTGTTCCAAAAGTACCACATGATGTTTATATATATAATATATATATATATATATATATGATTACATCTAATTAACATACAATTTACAAATTTGAATTGTATCTCTACCAAGTTTAACCACTGTGTTGAAAAGTATTTTTTAATTGTTCTCTCTCTCTCTCTCTGTCTCTCTGTCCATCTGTCTGTCTGTCTCCGTAGTTGAGAACAATTGTTAGGAGTTTGACAGTTCCTTTCAAAATGAGGTGGGAGACTTAAAACTCAAAGAGTTTCTATTAAGGTTAGTTTTTACAATTCATTTATACACAGAAAATCATAGAATACCTATGTTATGGTGAATTGTGTCGTCCTCTCTTAGATTCATATATTGAAGTTTGATTTCCCAGTAGACATTGGACTTTCATCTGATCAGAGCTATGAAGTGTGCCCATGTCTTCAAGATTCTCAGACATGGACTAGAATTAATATTTGTGCAAGAAAACTCTATGTGTACGCTTTTAAATTTTATTTTAATATTCATTGTTACAAAATGGTAAGTGCATAAAGCATTTTGGTTGCACACAGAGCACAACAGCTGTCTCAAAGAAGTGTTTGTGCAATTGGGTTGTGTGTTGAACTAGCTGCTTTTTTCAAAGAAGACCATTTTACTTGGAAAATGACAGACAGACAAATGATAGTTGTTTGGACTAGGGATATGGCAGATATTTTTCTTGAAAATCAAGAAGTGAGGTTGTTATTTCAAGGAAAAAAAACCTGAAAGTATTTGTTGCCAAAGATAAAATTTCCACTTTTAAGTGCATATTAGAATTTTGGATAGCTTATCTCTGCTACCACAAACTTGCCAACTTCCCAATACTTGAAGATATTTTCTGAAGGGATTACTGTTGATATTAACAAATATGATTTTGAAAATTTCATAATGACATGCATCACCAATTGGGAGATTTACCTAATTTTCCAGATGACAAATACATAGTTTTGTAAAATTTTGTTTGAATAAAACATACATTCAAAGTGCAAGATAGATCAATTGATTTTAATGCAACCAAGGATGAAAAGCTCATTGATTTGGTTCCACATTCTACATTGCACTCAAACTTTATGGAATGATCACTTGTCAAGTTTTTGCTTAGTATCAAATAAGATTACCCACAATTATCCAAGATGGTTAATAAAACACTCCCCTCCATTTTCATACTCTATGTTTGTGTAACCTGGAATTTTTCATGTATATATTTCTATTTAAAAAATTGCAGCATCTAGGGGGCCGGGGAGATGGCTCAGTGGAATAAGCGCTTCCCTGGCAAGTGCAAGGGCATGAGTTCAATCCCCGGTTCTGCCAAAAAATTTTTTTTAAAAAATAAATAAATAAAAAATTGCAGAATCTAGAATACAGCAACAAACATAAGGAAACACCTATTCTTTTTTAGGTCAGATCATAAAGAGATTTGAAAATGTAAAATAATGTTCTCCTTGTCAAATTATTTTTGGCAGTGAAACATTATTTTTCATAAAAATATTTCACTTGTATTAACTTTCAATCAATTTATTCTTTCTTTCTTTTTTTTCAAAGTTTTATTGATGAACAGATAGCAATGAGACAGTTGCAAATCAAATCGGAAGTACAGTTTCAGCAAATATTACACTGCATATATTCTTCTTAGTGGTTAATTGCTGTACAAAATGCGGACTTGTGATCCTATTTGCAAGCATCATTAGAACAAATCATTCTATTCATTAAGAGAATGCAACTATATATCTATGCCAACCACTTTGAATGCACATATACAAAATGGACAATCATAGGCATACCCCATTTTTTCTAAGTTCTGTTATTGAATATTATAGGTGTGTAAACTCAACAAAGTATTCTAAAAGAGTCCAGTAGCCCATAATAGCATTGGGTCTTCTGTTTAACTGGCAATGTCAGAAATTATTGACCTGAGTCCCCCACAGCTCAACTT
>NW_004524913.1:816737-822557 GCF_000260255.1 Octodon degus
TGGGAGTATGGCCATCTTCACAATGTTGGTTCTTCCTATCCAGGAGCATGGGATATCTTTCCATTTTCTGAAATCCTCTAGGATCTCTTTTTTAATAGTACTGTAATTTTCATTAAAAAGATCTTTGACTTCTTTAGTTAGGTTAATTCCAAGGTATTTCATTTTCCTCTGTGCTATTTAAAAGGAATTGTTTGTATAATTTCCCTCTCACTGTGTTTTTTGTCTGTGTAGAGGAATGCTATTGACTTTTGGGTATTGACTTTATAACCTGCTATTTTATAGAATTTCTGTATTAATTCTAGTAGCTTCTTAGTGGAGTTTTTTGGCTCTTCTAAGTAAAGTATCATGTCATCGGCAAATAAAGATAATTTAACTTCTTCTTTGCCTATTCTTATTCCTTTTATTTCTTTCTCTTTTCTAATGGCTTATTGTTTCAAAATGAATTTATCAATTAATATTTGTGGCAGTTAGGATAGATTTTCAACTTGACTGGCTTTAAAATCTCCCCTGGCGTTTGGTAGAGTACACATCTAGATATATCTGGGAAGTCATGGATATGTGCCCTTGACATTTTAGTTGGTCCCTTTTCCTTTCTGCTTTAGCTTTCCTCCCATTCTGTACTTCCTGACCACCATGATCTAAGCAACTTTGCACCCCATAGTATTGTACAATGACATCTCTTTCTCAAAGCTAGGTGATCATGGACTGAAACTGTGAGGAAATTAATCTTCTCTTTTTTAGACCATTTTGTATCTGCATATACAAAATAGTTAGGATAGGTATACAGCTACTTTCCTTAATTCAGTGAGTAGAAAGATTTGTATTAACAGTGTTTGGACAGGATATCATATCTGCATTTTGTACTATGAATAACTACCATGAAGACAACAATAAGAAATTTATTAATTATTGTAACTGTCCAACTGACCTGTTTCAAAACTGTCTTATTACTATTTGCTTCTTAGTAAAGTTAATTTAAAAAACTTCTCCTTTTAAAAATTATGGGTGTTGGATTTTTGTGCCCAGCGGTAGGAGTGTTGACTAATACCATATTGAAAAATTTTCAGTTTTAATTATTAATACGATAGATATTAGAGGCTATAACATACATTAAGATTATTTTGTTAGAGTCTTTGATTATTTGGGGGAGTATAAAGTGTTCTCAGTTCCAAAATTCAATAACTTCTGGTATAAGTAAAATAGCAGTGCTCCCCAGAGTAAAGTTAAGAAATACTTTCTACAAGAAAAGCCTGATGATTTGTTATAAAACAATTGGGTCTTGGATTAATTTAGGTTTCTTAAAGGGATAGCTTGTTCTTGTTGCAGCATTTTGAAATCTCAAAAGAAGACAAAGCTTAAAGTTCAAAAAAATATAAGGCTGTCCCTTGATAATGTAGTCAGTTTTTCCATCTGAGATAGCACACAATCTGAACACAGTACCTCAAATCTAAAATTCAGGAAGTATGACCACACGTGTATAAGTGCAATGAGGAGGAATCCTTAGAAAATACTTCCTTCAAGAGTAACTTGGATATGGAGAGACATTGATATATGGCTGTGGGCTGCACCTTGCTCCCACTCTTGTCTGGTACCATGCACTGAACTCAAGGCTTTGTACATGCTGGGCAAGTGACATACTGTTGAACTATACCTTCCAGCCTTATTTTATATTCTGAGACATGGTATCACTCAGTTGTTCAGGCTGTCCTCAAACTTGTGGTCCTCTTGTTTCAGCCTTCTAATAACTAAGATTATGAGTGTGAGCTACTGTACTTGGCAACAGATTGCTTTCGACACATTTTCTCCAGATAGCTCTGGAGCTGAGTACATATTCTTAAGGCTTTTCCTCCATTATAGAACTAAAGCCAAACATCATCCTAGCTATGTAAAATGAAGCAAGGGAGAGAGTGATGCTTTGATGCTTGGTTCAACACAAAAAGGTGGATCTTAAGTACTAAGACATACAGAAGCCAAGCTAAAGAATGTGTTTTCCTGAGATGCCACATCTGGATCCCTGGTTAACAACCTGCCTCATCTTTTGTCTCAAAAAAGAAATTAACCATAGCAAACACATGGAGTGGATATTTGGACATATCTTTGTCAGCTACAGCAATACAGATTGAAAGCATTTTTATCATATGGATGAATATATGTCAGTACCCACAGACATTTGTGAGCAGAAGGTGTGAGGAATTTGGGTATTCAGTTGGGAGCCATGTTTTCCCACAGTATGCCTTCTGGATAAAATTCAATTTTCTCCTCTGTGAACCATCAAACCAGCACCTTTGCAGGTCGCTGTAGTTGGAATAAATAAGTAATGGTATGGCATATAAGGTACAATTTTAAACTTTGTTTTTTGCATGATTTTTCTTGCTTTTTATGGCTTCTGTGTTGTAGTCACTAGGATATATTTACAAATTCAAGGCTCTAATATATGATTGTATAATATCAAATGTATTTGTCATAGTCTTTTGTTTTACTGACAGAGTTTTGTGTCCAACTCTCATCTTTTGAACATCTCTAGACCTTGTCCCTGTCATACATATCCCCACTTGGTTTTAATATGATCAAATTTTCTTCCCTAAAATGTCTCCTGAGTTTTATGTGACATGAAACACCAGAGATCTTACTGTTTTAATTTTTTTCTATAAAGCAAAGGACTTATAACTCACTCATGTGTTACAGAAGTAAGAAATGCAGGCATGGAACATTGATTTAGGCAAAGAATTCAAAGAAACAGTGTACAGAGAAACAAGTATATAGTTGCCAAAAATACTGAAAAGATGAATTAGACTTATGTAAGCTTAGAATGCAGGTTAATATAACAGGCTGCATTTTTAATTATTATTGTAGTGCTTGTTTCTCCCTTTGTATGGTATCCCCTTGTATGAGCTGGGCTTCTGGCCAAAGAATGATATATGCTCTGATTGTTCACAGCTCCCTCCTGGCTGCCCACCCTTTCTGCTCATTTTCTAAGAGAGTCGGTGTGAACCTCTCCCCATGACTTTAGAAATGACCCTGACAATCATTTCCTCTTCCCTTGTAGACAAAAGTTGCATTTAGATAGTTTTCTCTGGGCCAGGCATTTGTTATGTTTCATTCCACTTGATGCTTGCCACAATTCCATGAGGTAGAAATTATCAGTTCCCTTTCACAAATAAAGAAAAAATGAATGTCAGAGAAGCAGGGTTCTTAAGGCTACAACAGTGAATATTAGTGTAAAGAATTGTGGGTGTTCATTTTATTGGCCTATCCTAATCCTATCCACCTGTACAACTTCCTCTTCACTTGATATGCAGATACAATGAGAGTGCTGATATAAATATTCAATGAGTGACAGTTTTCAATATGCTCCCAACAAGGGGGACTGTGATGGGTTCAGTATAGTCGTCTCTCAAAGCCTCATGCAGCCATAGGGGTGGCTTCTAGAGTTTATGATTAATTCTTGATCCAATCCTGGGATAATGGGGGTGACTGCTGCACTTGCCCTGGGCCAAATATTCTGCATACAAATGTAGGAGTGGGAGAGAGCCTACATAGCAGCAACCAGCTGCTCCTCCTGTGGCTCTTTGCTATTTTCTGCTGTCATGAATGGCTGTCCTCTGTCATGTACCACCTTTATTTGGAGCCAACTGATTATGGACTGAAACTTCCACTAACTGTGAGCTAGATAAAACTTTATTTCGTTAATTTTGGGTGTTGTGTCTTTTGTCTTAGAAACAAGAGAAAAGTAACCAAGACAGAAACTTTGGATCTTGATAGACTTTGCAGGAGTTTTGGGAGACTGTCAGAAAACAAGAAACATGTTTGTTATTAGAAGGACCCTTATGCAGAACCTGATATTGTATCATGTAGAAACAGGTCCAGTCTGGCAGTCTTCAGGCAGCATCTGGCAAACAGAAATAGTTTTTTCAATACATATGCTGTTTTAAACCTGAGAAATTACCAACAGTTAGAAATTCAAAGGGGGAAAATATGCTTACTGGAAGAAAGATAACCTGTTTTACAAATGGTGCTGGAAAAACAGGATCTGTAAATGCTAAAAACTAAAACTTGACCACGGTCTATCACCGTACACTAAGCTAAAGTAAAAATGGATTAAAGATCTAAAAATTAAAACAGAAACACTAACTCTCTTGGAAGAAAAAGTAGAAGGAACTCTTGAAGACATAGGGGTAGGGAATGAGTTCATGAAGAAAAATCAAATCAAACAGTTAATATTTGAAAGAATTAACAACAGAGATATCCTCTTATTGAGAACTTTTTGCGCGTTAAGAAATTATGAGCAAAATGAAAAGACAAACCACAAATTTGGAAAAAATCTTAAATAATGACTCAGACGAAGGTCTGCTCTCAAGAATTTATAAAGAGCTAAAAAAAAATAGGGCCCCTAAATTTAAAGACCCAGTCCAGAAATGGGCATCCTAGATGAACACACACTTCTCAGAGGATGAAATTAAAGAGGAGAATAAATATATGAAGAATGACCCATATCACTAGGCATCCGTGAAATGCAAATTATATAATTGTTTATTATATTATTAATTTTTTAAATTTAATATTTTTTCTTCTTTCCTTTACATTCTGTAGGAATGTATAGTTTAACATGTTAGTAGTTGATGGAAAATATCTGTTCCATGTTATGTTTAAGATTTTGATATTCAGACAGATAGTGAGGTTAAGCTCAACTGCCTGTGCTGTCGGGTAATAATAATAAGCTTCTCTTCTGGAAGGTGAACAACTTAAGTTTGCAGACCAAAAATTAAATGAAAAAGAAGGGCTGCAAGGACAGTCAACATTTTGTCCTAGCCTTTCAAGGTCAGTGAAGACTAAGGACATAAGAGAATCTGTACTGTAACATTTAACTGAATTGTGTCCCAAGTTTTCTGATCAAAGAGATCATGGGGTCAGAGAGGTAAGTGATAGATGATGTAGAGTGTTCCTAAGGAGAGTCACATGGAGAGAAAATATTTTCTCAGGATTTCACAGAAAGCAAATGAGTCAAGCAATGGCTGTGGCTCATCCACATGGCTGACACTGACAGAGGATCTACAAATTCTATTACAGGGTTGCAGGATAATCCTGAGGATCTGGGACTGACCTTATCAGATACAAAAGTTAAATTTCTTGTCATATGGGTCGTTCTTTGTCTTGGTCTTAACCATCCAGCAGAAAATTATAAAAATGAGGTATAGAAAGTAAAGCCATATTAATAGGCAGAGCTCGAAAATGCTCAAGTCAACAACCTCTGACATAGCCAGTCCTACAGGAAACCCACTGCTATTATGAAAAACTAGATTACATAGGAATATGTTGCTGGATTTAAGCGCCTACAATATTTAAATGATAATGGAATACCCATCCTGACAAAACTAAACAAATAAAGGGGGATTCAGATGAAAGACTATTTTTTATCTGTATTTTCAAAATAGGAGAGGTGTACAGCTAATTTGTCTTAATTCATGAATGGAAAAGTTTGTTCTAATTGTGTTTGGGTACAGGAAAACATGTCTGGATCTTGTACTATGAATAACCACTAAGAAGACAACAATATGAATTGTATTAATTATTGAAATTTTCCGATTAATTGGTTTTGAAGCTGTCTCATTGCTCTTTGTGACTCAGGAATTTTTTTCACATAATTTTCTTCAGAGACAAATAGCAATAAGACAGATTCAAATCAAATTCATAAGACAGTTTTAATAATTAACACATTGCATAGAGTCTTCCTAGTAGTTATTTGCTGTACAAGATGCAAACATAATATCTTATTTGCAAACACTATTAGAACAAATAGCTCTATTCATTAAGAGAATGTAA
>NW_004524913.1:822664-825243 GCF_000260255.1 Octodon degus
TACCATATTGAATACAGAGCTACAAATGGACATTAATTTATATATACCATTTTTTGTTTAGTTCTGTCATTTGAATATTATACCAGTGTGAACACAGCAAAAACATTCTAAAAGAGTCCAGTAATCCACAATAATATTGGGTCTTCCTGAAAAAACTTCACCAAGAAGCTACCAGAATTAATACAGAAATTCAATAGCATAGCAGTTTAGAAAGTCAATACGCAAAACTCAATAGCATTCTTCAACACAGACAATAAACACACTGAGAGGGAAATTAGAGAAACAATACATTTTACAATAGCAGCGAGGAAAAGGAAATACCTTGGAATTAATCTAACTGAACAAGACAAAGATCTTTTCAAGAAAAATTACAGTACTCTGAAAAAGATCGTAGAGGATTTCAGAAAATAGAAAGATATTCCATGCTCCTGGATAGGAAGAAACAACATTGTGAAGATGGCCATACTCCCAAAATTGCTGCATAGATTTAATGCAATCCCTATCAGACTACCACCAACATACCACAAAGACCTAGAGAAATCATTCCTAAAACTTATCTGGAACCAGAAAAGACCTAGAATAGCAAAGGCAATCCAAGGCAATAAAGACAAGACAGGAGGCATTACAATTCCTGACTTGAAATTATACTACAAGCCTAATGTGATAAAATCAGCATGGTACTGCCAATAAAACAGACATGAGGATCAATGGAATAGATTAGAAGACTCAGAAGATCCTAAGAACACGTTCAGCCACCTTATCTTTGACAAAGGGGCCAAATATACTCACTGGAAGAAAGATATCCTCTTCAACAAATTGCGCTGGAAAAACTGGCTCTCTACATGCCAAAAAATAAACTTGTCTCAGGTCTATCACCATGCATGAAACTAAAGCCAAAATGGATTAAAGATCTACACATTAAAGCAGAGACACTAAATCTCCTGGAAGAGAAAGTAGGAGGAAATCTTGAAGACATAGGGGTAGGCTAAAACTTCATGAACTGAAATCAAATCGCATGGGAAACAGTAGAAAAAATTAAAAACTGGGACCTGCTTTTACTGAGAAGTTTTTTTTTTATGTCAAAAGAAATTACAAAAAAGGGAAAAGTAAACCCACAAATTTGGAAAAAAACATGACAAATAAATACTTCAACAAAGGTGTGCTCTCTAGAATTTACAAAGAACTAAAAAATACTAGGCCCCCAAAATTTAAAGACCCAATCCAGAAAAGGGCATCCGAGATGAACACATGCTTCTCAGAAGATGAAATTTAAGGAGCAAAAAAATGCTCAACATTACTAGCCATCTGCAAAATGCAAATTAAAACAATATTGAGATATTATATCACACCAGAAAGAATGGCTATCAAAAAGAAATCCCCCAACAACAAATGTTGGAGAGGCTGTGGGGAAAAAGGAACCCTTCTCCACTGCTGGTGGAAATGTAGACCGGTGCAAACATTATGGAAATCAGTATGGAGACTCCTTAGAAAAGTTGGACTGGAAATCCCAGCTATTATTCTACTGGGACTTTTCCCCCAGGATCTGAAAACATCATACCATAGGGATATATGTGTGCCTATATTTATAGCAGCACAATTTGTGATAGCCAAAAATTGGAAACAACAACGATGTCCATCACCTGATGAATGGTTGAAAAAGATGTGGTATTTTTCACAATGAAGTATTATTCAGCTATAAAGAATGATAAACTCGAAACATTTATATTGAAATGGATGCCACTTGACCATATATTCATAAGTGAAATAAATCAGACACACATGTGTAAATATCGTATAGTTTTCCTAGTATAAGAACTCAAAAGAAGAAATACAAATGTATAAGTATAATACAAGTAAAAGGAAAGTAGGACCTCCAGGACTTACTAATCAAGAGAGGGAAAGGAGAAGAGCTAGAAATCATGACAATGTCAAGCCATACAGGTATATGTAGAAGATGGGCAAGGTAATGTTCCTGAGAATCTACACAAGATTTTTGAATCTAAAGTTAATTGGAAAGATTCACACCCTGACTGACTATATGTACTGATACCTGTGAACTAAGCAACTGCACTGAACATGGTAATCTGTAATAGTAGTTCATGCTTGGAGTGCCTGTCATTCTAGTCTTTTGAATACGGCTCCTTGTCATGACACGCCAGTTGCTGCTCTGCTGTCTCTCAGGTAGATGACTGTTCCAAAAGAAGGGGGTGGTGAATGAAGGCAAGAGACAGGAAAACGAATATAGTGCTACTGTCCTGCTTCAAGGTTGTATATGGTTAGATTTTTACACTTATGTGTAAACATAAGAAGTATAGAATTCTTTTTTAATATTTAGTCACAAAGAATAGAACTTTTTTTTCTTTTTTGCAGAACCAGGGATTGAACTCAGCCCCTTGCACTTACCAGGGAAGTGCTTATTCCACTGAACAATCTCCATAGCCCCTGAAGTATAGAATTCTTTATGTCAATTTTAGAAAAATATATTCTAATTTTTAAATGTTTTTTCATTATATTCTATAGGGAATTAAAGATCAACATATCTATACTTGATGAAAAATACCTGTTCCAAGTTTGCAGAC
>NW_004524913.1:825704-827272 GCF_000260255.1 Octodon degus
ATGCTGTTAAGTTGAGCTGTGGGGGACTCAGGTCAATAATTTCTGACATTGCCAGTTAAACAGAAGACCCAATGCTATTATGGGTTACTGGACTCTTTTAGAATATTTTGCTGAGTATACACACCTATAATATTCAATAACGGAACTTAAAAAAATGGGGTATAACTATGAATATCCATTTTGTACCTGTGTATTCAAAGTGGTTGGGATAGATATATAGTTGCATTCTCTTAATGAATAGAATGATTTGTTCTAATGATATTTGTAAATAAGATCACAAGTCCGCATCTTGTACAGCAACTAACCACTAAAAAGAATATATGCAGTGTATTATTTGTTGAAACTGTACTTCCGATTTGATTTGAAACTGTCTCATTGCTATCTGTTAATCAATAAAAATTTGGAAAAAAAATGAAATAAACAAAACAAAACAAAAAAAGGGAAGAAAATGATTTTAAATGAGCTTTCAATAAAAAGTACTGCACATATTAAAAAAAAAGAAAAGAAAAATACCTGTTCCATGTTATTCCTAAGATGTTTGATATTTGGAAAGACAGTGAGGTTAATTTTAACAGTCTAGGTTGCATGGTAATAACAATAAGCTTTTCTTGTGGATGTTTAACAATCTTAGTTTACAGACCAAAATTAGAGAAAAAGGATGGCCGCTAGTAAAGCCAACATTTTGGCCCTGGCCATACAAGGACAATTAAGACTCGGGACATATGAGAACTTGTACTGAAATGCCATGTGACTCTTTAGTGTCCCAAATTTTCTGATCAAGAAGATTATGGGGCCAAAGAGGAAAGTGATCGATGATGTAGAGTGTGCCTAAGGAGAGTCATATGGAGAGTAAACCAGGCTTCGGGCTTTCATAGAGAGCACACTGGCCAAGCAATGGCCGTGACTCATCCACGTGGCTAACACTGACAAAGGTTCTCTAATCTGAGGAACAGGATCTCAGGATAAATTCTGAGAGGATTTCACTGACCTTATAAGACACAAAAGCTATAACTCTTGTTGCCTAAGTCCTGCATTACCTTGGTCTTGACCATACAGCAGAAAAGTATAAAAACGAAGTATAAGAAGTAAAGCCATGCTGTTATGTTGGGCTGTAGGGGACTCAGGTCAACAATCTCTGACAGTGCCAGTGAAGCAGAAGTCCCAATACTATTATGGACCTCTGAAATCTTTTAGAATAATTTTCTGAGTTTACACAATTATAGTATTTAAATGATGGAACTTAACATTAAAAGGGGATACAGATGAATGGCCATTTGTTATCTGTGTATTCAAAGCGGTTAGGATAAATATATAGTTACATTCCCTTAATGAATAGAGGGATATGTTCTACTGGATTTTGTAAATAGGATATCAAGTCCTCATGTGGTACAGCAATTAACCACTAGGAAAAATATATGCAATGTGTTAATTATTGAAACTGTCCTACCAATTTTTTTGAAACTGTCTTATTGCTATTTGTTTCTCAATAAAATTATGGAAAAAAAACAGGTGGAATACTACGAGTCTGATGTAGTAGTGAGACCCTGAACACCCGGTTATCCCTTGCA
>NW_004524913.1:827372-827896 GCF_000260255.1 Octodon degus
TGTGCAGCTGAGAAAAATGTGTATTCAGCTGTGTTTGGGTGGAACACTCTGTATATGTCCACCAAGTCCATTTGATTCAAACTCTGGTTCATTTCTGTTATTTCTTTGCTAATTTTTTGTCTGGTTGACCTATCTTTTGGAGATAAGGGTGTGTTAAGGTCTCCTGTTAAAATTGTGGTATCAGATATTAGACTTTTCATGTCCATTAAATTTGCTTTATATAGTTGGGTGCTCCTGTGTTTGGTGCATACATATTCATGAGTGTTACCTCTTCCTCTTGAATTTTTCCAGTAAACAGTATAGTGGTCTTCTATATTTCGCTTGATCATTGTTGGTTTGGGTTGAGACTGTCTGAGAACAGAATGCTACCCCTGCTTTTTTCTGAGGCACTGGGACATGTAGTACTGTGTTCCATCCTTTGAGTTTCAGGCTATGAATGTCTTTATGAGTTAAATATGTTTCTTGTATACAGCATATTGTTGGATTTTGTTTCTTAATGCAATGTGCCAGTCTATTTCTCTTAA
>NW_004524913.1:828215-829903 GCF_000260255.1 Octodon degus
TCAGAAATTGTTGACTTGAGTCCCCTACAGTTCAAAATAACAGCATGGCTTTTCTTCTTATATTTCATTTTCCTACTTTTTTGCTGGATGGCTAAGACCAAGCTAAAGCAAGATCTTTGCAACTAGAGTTATAGCTTTTGGGTCTGATAAGGTCAGTGAAATCTCCTGAGGATTAATCCTGAGATCCTGTACCTCAGATTGTAGATGCTTTGCGTTGTCAGCCATGCGGAGGAGTCACACCCATTTCTTGGCCCATGTGCTCCCTGTGAAAGCCTGAGAGAATATTTTCTCTCCATGTGACTCTCTTTAGACACACTCTACATCACCAATCACTTTCCTCTTTGGTCCCATAATCTCCTTGATCAGAAAATTTGGGACACTACTGAGTTACATGATATTACATTACAAGATCTCATTTTGACCTAGGAAGGCTAGGGCCAAAATGTTGGTTTTCTTTGCGGCCCTCCTTTTTTTCTAATTTTGGTCTGCAAACTTAGGTTTAATCCTCAAGAAGAGAAGCTTATTTTTTTCAGGAGTTCATTGGTTTATTTCTTTTTTTTGTTTTTGTTTTTTCAAAATTTTATTGATAAACAGATAGCAATGAGACAGTTTCAAATCAAATCAGAAGTACAGTTTCAACAAATAATACACTGTATATATTCTTCTTAGTGGTTAATTGCTGCACAAGATGCGGACTTCAGATCCTATTTACAAACACCATTAGAACAAATCATTCTATTCATTAAGAGAATGCAACTATTTATCTATCCTAACGACTTTGAATACACAGATACAAAATGGATATTATGTGCAAACATGAGAAGCTTATTTTTATTACTATACCACCTAGGCTGTTAAGCTTAACCTCAATATCTGTCTGAATATCAAACATCTTAGGCAAAAGATGGAACAGGTATTTTTCATCAAGTATTCATATGTTGAACTATAAGTTCCTACAGAATATGATAAATAAAGATTTTAAAAATTAGAACATATTTTAAAAATATGCATAAAGAATTATATAATTCTTATTTTTACACATAATTTCAGAAATCACACAATATACAACCGTGAAGCAGGACAGTCCCACAACATTTCTTTTCCTGTCTTATGCATTAATTCACCACCCCTTTCTTTTTGAGTATTCATCTACATGAGAGACACCATGGCAGCCCCTGGAATGTCATAAGCAGCCCATATTCAGAAGACCAGAATGACGGCAGAGCAAGTATGAACCTGCTTTTACAAATTAAGATTCAGGACATATGAGAACTTGTAGTGTAATGCAATGTAACTCGGTAGTGTCACAAATTTTCTGATCAAGGGGATTATGGGGACAAAGAGGAAAGTGATAGATGATGTAGTGTGTGCCTAAGGAGAGTCATATGGAGAGTAAACAAGGTCTCAGGCTTTCATAGAGAGCACATTGGCCAAGGAATGGCCATGACTCATCCACGTGGCTGACACTGACAAAGGTTCTACAATCTGAGGTACAGGATCTCAGGATAAATCCTGAGGGGATTTCACTAACCTTATCAGACACAAAAGCTACAACTCTTGTTGCCTAGGTCCTGCTTTAGTTTGGTCTGAACCATCCAGCAGAAAAGAATAAAAACAAAGTATAAAGGTAAAGCCATGGTGTTATGTTGAGTGCAGTTGATTAGTTCACAGGTGTCTGTATATATATA
>NW_004524913.1:830003-837547 GCF_000260255.1 Octodon degus
AATGTCATTTGTGTTGTCTCCTTCTTTCTCATTGATGCCTATTAGTCTCACATTGTTCATCTTTGTATCATCTTGCAAGTGATCGATTATTCTTTCCTGCATCCTCGTTGTTTTTAAGAGATCCTTTCTTACCTTTTCGCTAGCTACACCAGCATCTTCAAGATCGGAAACTCTGTCTTCACATTCACTTAAACGGTTTTGCAAGCTTGTGATTGAGAGTTTATTTTCCTCTATATCTCTTTGACTCTGCTTCATGCAATCTATTTCCTTACTGTATTGCTCATTGAGGGAATCTGTCATTTTTCTAATCTCCACTATTTTTCAATCAATTTCTTCTTTAGAAGCAGTTAGAAATTCTTTTACTGCAATGTTTTTCTCAGATTGGGTTTCCAGCCTATGTTTCTATAGTTTCTTCTTTACTTCATCTGCTATGAGTTCTCAGAGTTCTTTTTTATTTCAGAAAAGAATTGCTCTCTGATTTCCTCTATATCTTTCTGCTGTTGCTTATTTACTATCAACACTGTTAATTTATGCATTGGAGCCGAGCTAGTGTCCTCCGCACTTGTTCTGGGTGGGCATTGGGTTTCTTCCATACGTTTCTGTATTTGCTTCTTTAGTGCAGATGTTATTAATTCAGGGATTTTTTTTTTCATTTCCAACCTGAGGTCTTCTATGTCTTTCTGCAGCTGTTTCTTTATTTCAGAAGCCATTGATTCATTGCTTTCAGCTGTGTTATTTCCAATTTGTTCTGTGTTATTGACCTCTGCACTTGTTACGGGTGGGCTTGGGTTCTGAGGTCGCACTTTGTTCCTTCTCCTCATTTTGTGGAGCACTGTCTTCTGACCTTTGTTGTAGATCTTTGCTGTAGTTATAACCTTCGCACGTACTGAAGTTCAGGTACAACTCTACAAAGTTTGGACTTATCCAGCTGCGTCTGGCTTGGGTCTGGCTGCTGTGCTCAGCTCCTTCTCGCTGCTGCCCTTGAGGGTGAACGTGTTGTGCCCCTGTGTCGAGATGTTCTGCTCCTGGACTAGCTGGTTGGATCTATCCTCTACACTCTCTGCAGGGATTGCAGCTGCAGAATTACTACCCAGGCGTGTATTCCAGGCTTGAGCTGTGCCTCTAGGGGGCAAGGTGAAGTAGAGTGAAGAGGAAGCTCTCCCACACACTCACATGACCTGGGCTAGGACTGCGTCTGGGAGTTCCGGGATTCGGTAGAAATTCCTATTGGGTGTGCGGGATGTGTAAGGTACTGCTGAGTGGTGGTGGGCGGCCCAAAGTGGTGGGAGAGGGTCCGGCACACGCTGCGCCTGTTCCCGCTAGCGCAGGGTAGCAGAAAGCTCTCCACACACTCACTGGACCTGGGCTACGTCTTGGTCTTTCTTTTGAGTTCTTATAGTACGGAAACTATACGATATTTGCACATGTGTGTCTGGTTTATTTCACTTATGAGTATATGTTCAAGTGGCATCCACTTCAATATAAAGGTAGATGTTATCACTTTTCATAGTTGAATAATACTCCATTGTGTAAAAATGCCAAATCTTTTTCAACCATTCCTCATTTGATGAACATCTTGGTTGATTCCAAGATTTGGCTATCACAAATTGTGCTAATATAAACATAGGCACACATATATCACTATGATATGACATTTTCAGATCCTCTGGGATAATTCCCAGTAGAGGAATAGGTGATTTAAGTGGTATTTCCTTTCCTAATTTTCTAAGGAGTCTGCATACTGATTTCCATAATGACTGCACCAGTCTACCTTTCCACCAGCAGTGGAGAATCGTTCCTTTTTCCCCACAGCCTCTCTAACTTTTGTTGTTGAGTGATTTTTTTATGATAGCCATTCTTTCTGAGGTGAGATGATATCTCAATGTTGTTTTAATTTGCGTTTTGTGAATGGCTAGTTATGTGGAGCATTTTTTCATATATTTATTCGCTTCCTTAATTTCTTCCTCTGAGAAGCGTGTGTTCATCTCATAATCACATTTCTGGATTGGGTCTTTAAATTTTGGGG
The DNA here is from genome assembly GCF_000260255.1 of Octodon degus. Taxonomy (NCBI): domain Eukaryota; kingdom Metazoa; phylum Chordata; class Mammalia; order Rodentia; family Octodontidae; genus Octodon; species Octodon degus. The sequence continues at coordinate 832,030 of NW_004524913.1, forward strand.
CCCTAGTGTTTTTTAATTCTTTATAAATTCTAAAGAGCACACCTTTTTTCTGAGTACGTATTTGTCATGATTTTTTCCAAATTTGTGGGTTTCCGTTTCATTTTGTTGGTAATTTCTTAGACGTGAAAAAACTTCTCAGTAAGAGCTGGTCCCAGTTGTTCATTCTTTCAGCTGTTTTCCGTGTCATTTGATTTCTGTCCATGAACTCTTTGCCTACCCCTAAGTCTTCAAGAATTCCTCCTACTTTCTCTTCCAGGAGATTTAGTGTCTCTGCTTTAATGTTTAGATCTTTAATCCATTTTGACTTTAGTTTACTGCATGATGATAAACCTGGCTCATGTTTATTTTTCGGCATGTAGAGGGACAGTTTTTCCAGAAACATTTGTTAAAGAGCCTATCTTAATTCCAGTAATTATATTTGGCCGCTTTGTCAAAGATAAGGTGGCTGATTGTGTTCATAGGGCCTTCAGGGTCTTCTAATCTATTATGTTGATCCTCAGTTCTATTTTGTTTCCAGTACCATGCTGATTTTATCACAGTAGGCTTGTAGTATCATTTAAGTCAGGAATTGTAGTGCCTCCTGCCTTGTCTTTATTGCTTAGGGTTGCCTTTGCTATTCTAGGTCATTTCTACTTCCAGATAAATTTTAGGAATAATTTCCCTAGGTCTTTGAGGTATGTTGGTGGTAGTCTGATAGGGATTGCATTAAATCTGTAAAGCAATTTTGGGAGTATGGCCATCTTCATAATGTTGCTTCTTCCTCTCCAGGAGCATGTAATATATTTCCAATTTTGAAATCCTGTATGATGTCTTTTTAAAGAGTACTGCAATTTTCCTTGAAAAGGTCTTTGACTTCTTTAGTTAGATTAATTCCAATATATGTCCTTTTCCTCAGTGCTATTGTTACAAGTTTTGTTTCTATAATTTCCATCTTAGTGTGTTTGTTGTGTGTGTATAGGAATTCTATTGAGTTTTCTGTATTGACATTATAACCTGCTATGCTACTGAATTTCTGGATTAATTCTAGTACCTGCTTCATGGAGTTTTTTGGGTCCTCCCATTAATGTATCATGTCATCTGCAAATAAAAATAATTTAACGTCTTCTTTACTATTTTTATTACTTTTATTTCTTTATCTTGTCTAATAGCTTTAGCTAATAATTCCAGAATTATATTGAACAGTAGGAATGAGAGAGGACATCCTCCTCTTGTACCACATGTAAGAGTAAAAGATTTCACTTTTTACCCATTTAGGATTATGTTAGCCATTGGGTTTTCATAAATGGCTTTTACCAGATTGAAGTAGAGGCCATCTATTCCAATTTTCTGTAGGACTTTGAACATGAATGAGTGTTGGATTTTGTCAAAAGCCCTTTCTGCATCAATGGAGATGATCATGTGATTTTTAGTTTTCCCTGTATTGATATAGTGTATTACATTGATAGATTTTCGAATATTGAACCAAGCTTGCATCCCTGGGATGAATCTTATCTGGTCATGGTGTATGATCTTCTTGATGATTTGCTGTGTTATATTTGCTAGTATTTTATTGAGGATTTTGGGGTCTATGTTCATGAGGGTGATCGCCCTGTAGTTCTCTTTCTTAGTTGTGTCTTTCCCTCATTTTGGTATCAGTATAATACTTGCCCCCTGTAATGATTTTGGAAGGATTGCTTCATTTTCCGTTTCATAGAAATGTTTGTGGTGTATAGGGACTACATCATCTGTAAATTTCTTGTAGAATTCAGCTGTGAATCCATCCAGACCTGGTCTTTTCTTTGTCCATAGGTTTTTAGTTACATCTCATATTTCATTGGCTATCATTGGGGTATTGAGAGTGGTTATATCTTGTCAATTCAGTTGTGGTAATTTGTACCTTTCTAGAAATCTGTGCATTTCTTCTGTGTCTTCTATTCTGTGAGAGTAAAGATTCTCAATGTAGCTATTGAAAATGAGGTTAGGTAGGGGCTTTTTGATTTTATTTAATCTTTCAAGGAACCACATTTTTGCTTTTTTATTTGTTTGAATTGTTTTCTTTTTCTCAATTCAATTAATTTCTGCTCTAATCTTTATGCTTTGTTCCCATCTTTGGGCTCTGTGTTTGCTTTGCTCTTCCTTTTCTACTAGGTGAATGTGCAGCATTAGGGTATTTATTTGTTCCTGTTCTGTTTTCCTAATGGGTGAGTTCACAGCTATGAATTTTCCTCTGAGAACTGCTTTTATTGTATCCCATAAATTACGATAATTTGTGCTTGAGTTTTCATTGAATTTTAGTCATTGTTGAATTTCTTGTTTAATTTCATCTGTGACCCATTTGTTACTGAGTAGTGTGTCATTTAAATTCCATGTATTTAAGGTGCTTTTCTGGTTTCTTTGGTCACTTATTTCCAGGTTCATTGCAGTGTGGTCAGATAATGTGCATGCTATAAGTTCTGTTTCCTTATGTGTACTTAAGTATGACCTATGGAACAGTGTGTGTTCTATTTTAGAAAATGACCCATGTGCAGCTGAGAAAAATGTGTATTCAGCTGTGTTTTGGTGGAACACTCTGTATATGTCCACCAAGTCCATTTGTTTTAGGTTCTTTTTCAATTCTGTTATTTCTTTGCTAAGTTTGTGTCTGTTTTATCTATCTTTTGAGGATAAGGGGGTGTTAAGTTCTCCTGTTAGGATTGTGGTACTGGATATTACACTTTTAATATCCAGTAAGGTTTTCTTTATATAAGTGTGGGTGCTCCCGTTTTTGGTGCATACATATTTATGAGTGCTATCTCTTCCTCTTGAATTTTTCCCCTAACCAGTATGGAGTGGCCTTCTTTATTTCGCTTGATCATTGTTGGCTTTATTTTGAGACTGTCTGAGAATACGTTTGATACCCCTGATTTTTTCTGACATGCTGGGGCATGTAGTATTGTGTTCCATCATTTGACTTTCAGCCTATGAATGTCTTTATGAGTTAAATGTGTTGCTTCCAATACAACATACTTTTGGATTTTTTTCCTAATCCACTGTGCAAGTCTATTTCTCTTAATTGGTGAATTGAGTCCATTTACATTGATGCTTAGAATTGAGATGTATTGACTTATGATTGACAAGTTATTTACCTGTTGTCATTCACTCCTTTTCCTCCTATGTTTAATTCCTTGCTCCATTTACTTGTTTGGTTCTGAACTCATTCGTGGAGTTCTGAGCATTTTGGTCCCTCTCTAGAATATCTTTTAGTCGCCTCTGAAGTGTTGTGTTTGTGTTCATGAAATTCTTTAGCTGTTCTTTTTCATGAAAGTATTTCACTTCTCCATCAAACTTGAAAGAGAGTTTTGCAGGGTATAGTAGTCTGGGCTGCAACTATTTTCATAGAATACTTGAAGTTCTCTGCTCCATGCTCTTCTTGCCTTCATGGCTTGTAAAGAGAAGTCGGCTGTAATTCTCATGTGTTTTCCTTTGAATGTGATCTGCTTCTTTTCTCTATTAGCTTTCAGTATATTATTCTTGTGCTAAATTTCTGGGATCGTGATTATTATATGTCTTGGCGTGTTTTTCACTGAGTTGAGTTTACTGGCTGTTCTCTATGCTTTAGTTTCCTGCATATCAGATTGTTTCCTCATATTTGAGATGTTTTCTTCTATTACTTCTGCCCATTTTTAAAATGTCATTTGAATTAACTTTTTCTTTCTCATTGATGCCTATTGGTCTCACATTGTTCATCTTTGCATCATCTTGCTTGTAATGGATTATTTTTTTCTGCATCCTAACTGTTTTTAAGAGATACTTTCTTATCTTTTCACTAGCTGCACCAGCGTCTTCAAGATCTTAATGTCTTTCTTCACTTTCACTAATACAGTGTTGCAATTTTGCGACCAAGATTTTAATTTGCTCTATATCTCTTTTACTCTGTTTGATGCGATCTTTTTCTTTCGTGTACTGCTCATTCAAGGAATCTGTCATTTTCCTAATCTCTATTTTTCAATCAATGTCTTCTTTACAAGCGGTTATATATTCTTCTACTGTAGTGTTTTTTTCAGCTTGGATTTCCTCCCTATGTTTCTGTATTTGATTCTTTACTTCGGATGCTATGGGTTCTGAGAATTCTGTTTTTATTTCAGAAAAAACTTTCTGCTCTGAGTTCCTTCTCTAACTTTCCGCTGTTGCTTATTTACTATCAATGATATTAATTCGTACATTTGAGCTGAGTTAGTAGAAAAGAATTCCTCTCTGAGTTCCTCTATGTCTTTCTGCTCTTGCTTAGTTACTATTGACGCTATTAATTCATACATTTGAGCTGAGCTAGTGTACTCTGCACTTGTTCTGGTTGGGCGTTGGACCTCCTCCATATGTTTCTGCATTTGATTCTTTACTGCAGATGTTATTAATTCAGGGATTTCTTTTTTCTTTTCCAATCTGAGTTCCTGTATGCCTTTCTTCAGCTGTTTCTTTATTTCTGAAGCCTTTGATTCATTGCTTTCAGCTGTGTGATTCCTAATTTCTTCTGTGTTAGTGTCCTCTGCATTTGTTATGGGTGGGTTTGGGTTCTGAGATTGCACTTTGCTCCTTCTCATTGTCATTTTGTGTAGCAGTGACTTCAGGCCTCCATTGTAGATCTTTGTTGCTGTTATATCCCTAGCACTTACTGAAGTTCAGGTGCAGATCTATGAATTTGTATTTATCCAGCTGTTCCTGGCTTGGGAACACAGCTTGCTGCTGTGCTCAGTTCCTTCCTGTTTGTGCTCTTGGGGGTGAGCCTGTTGTGCCTCTCTGGCATGATGTTCTTGTCCTGGACTAGCTGGCTGGTTCTGTCCCCTACACTCCCTGCAGGAATTGCAGCTGAAGGGTTTCTCCTCAGGCCTGTATGCCAGGCGTGAGCTGAGTCTGGAGGGGACAAGATGAAGTAGGGTGAGAGGCAGCTCTCCTACACACTCACTGGGCCTGGACTGGGACTGGATCGGGGGGTTCTCAGAACGCGACAGATATTCCTCCTCTGTGGGCAGAGTGTAGGTGTGTACTAGTAATTCATGGGGGTTGCCCCAAGAAGGTGAAAGAGGGTGTCACCCAAGCTCTTGCTGGGCTCGTACCAGTAGTTCCCACTGGTGCAGGGTAGCGGGAAACTCTCCCACACACTCACCAGGCCTGGGCTATGACTGAATCTGGGGATTCCTGGAATGTGGCAGAAATTCCTATTTGACAGGTGGGGTACGGGAGGTGCTGCGGAGTGGTGGGGGTGTCCCAAGGGGGTGGAAGTGAATCTCACCCATGCTGCGCCTGGGCTGTTAGGAGTAGGTCTCACTGGCGCAAGGTAGCCGGAAGCTCTCCCACACACTCATGGGGCCTGGGCTAGGATTCAATCTGCAGGTTCCTGGAATGTGACACAAATTCATACTCTGTTGGTGGGGTGGGCGAGTTGATGCGGAGTGGTTTGGGGGCGTCCCATGGGGGTGGAATAGGGTCTCACCCACTTTGAGCCTCTGCTGGAACCAATAGGTCCCACCGGTGCAGGGTACTGGAAGTTCTCCCACACACTCAC
>NW_004524913.1:837647-842461 GCF_000260255.1 Octodon degus
TTCCAATTAAATGCAAGATTCAAAAATCTTCTGAAGATTGTCAGGAACATTGCCTACCCATCTTCTACATATAACATTATGGATTGCCCCTGTATTGTTTCCTAGTTTTTCTCGTTGCTCTCTTTTCATTGTATAGTCCTGAAGTTCTTGCTTTCCTTTTACCTGTATTATACCTTTCTATTTGTATTTCTTCTTTTGACCTATTATACAAGGGAAACTATATGATATTTACAAATATGTGTCTGGTTTATTTCACTTATGAGTACATCTTCAAGTGGCATCTATTTCAATATAAAGGCTTCCAGTTTATTATTCTTTATACCTGAGCAATATTCCATTGCATAAATATATAACATCCTTTTCATCCATTCCTCAGGTGGTGGGCATCTTGGCTGGTTCCAAGATTTGTCTATCACAAATTGTGCTGCTATAAATATAGGCACACATGTATCACTATGACATGATATGTTCAGATCCTCCAGGAAAATTCCCACTAGAGGAAGAGCTGGATTAAGAGGGATTTCCAGTTCAAGTTTTCTAAGGAGTCTCCATACTTATTTCCGCAAACGTTACACCAGTCTACATTCCACCAGCAGTGGAGAAATGTTCCTTTTTACCCACAGCCTCTCCAACATTTGTGGTTGGGTGATTTCTTTATGATAGCCATTCTTTCTGGCTTGAGATGATATCTCAATGTTCTTTTAATTTGGAATTTATGGATTGCCAGTGTTGTTGAGCATTTTTTTCATATATTTATTGGCTTCTTAAATTTCATCCTCTGACAAGTGTGTGCTCATATGAGATGCCCATTTGAGGACTGGGTCTTTAAATTTTGGGGCCCTAGTGTTTTTTGTTCTTTATAAATTCTACAGATCAGACATTTGTGTGAGTACTTATTTGTCATGAGTTTTTCCAAATTTGTGGGTTGTCTTTTCACTCTGTTGGTAATTTCCTTTGACGTGAAAAAACTACTCAATGATAGCAGGTCCCAGTTGTTACGTCTTTCACGTGTTTGCCATGTAATTTGATATTTATTCCATAATTGTATTGCTAAGAAACTAGCAATGAGGCAATTTCAAATCAAATTGCTTGGACAGTTTCAATAATTAAAACATTGCGTACATTCCTCCCAGTGGTTAATTGCTGTACAAGATGCGGACATGATATGCTATCTACAAACACCAATAGAACAAATCATTCTATTCATTAAGAGAATGTAACTATATTTCTATCCTAACCACTTTGAATACACAGATACAAAATGGACATTCATCTGTACACTCTTTTTTGTTAAGTTCCGCTATTTGAATATTATAGGTGTGTTAAATCAGCAAAATAATCTAAAAGAGTTCAGTAGTCCATAATAGTATTGGGTCTTCTGCTTCACTGGCAATGTCAAAAATTGTTGACCTACAGCTGAACATAACAGCATGGCTTTACTTCTTATATTTCGTTTTTATACATGTCTGCTGGGTTTTTAAGACCAAGATAAAGCAGGACATACGCAACAAGTGTTGTAGCTTTTGTGCCTGAGAAAGTCAGTGCAATCCCTTCAGGATTTATCCTGAGATCCTGTACTTCAGATAGATTGTCAGTGTCAGCCTTGTGGATGTGTCACTGTCATTGCTTGGCCAATGTGCTCTCTGTGAAAGCCTGAGAGAAAGTTTTATCTCCATATGACTCTCCTTAGGGACACTCTACATCATCCACCACTTTTCTCTTTGGCCCCAAAATCTCCTTGATCAGATAATTTGGGATAGAGCTGAGTTACATGAAGTTACAGGACAAGTTCCCTTATCTTAATTGACCTTGGAACACTAGGGCCAAAATGTTGGCTTTCCTTGCAGCTCCCCTTTTCATCCAACTTTGGTCTGCAAACTTAGGTTGTTAACCATCCAGAAGACAAGCTTATTGTTATTGCCATACAACTTATGCTGTTAAACTTAACCTCACTATCTGTCTGCATATCACATATCTTCAGCATAATATGGTACAGGTATTTTTCTTTAAGTATTGATATGCTGAACTTTAAATTCCTATAGAATATGAAAAAAAATTTAAAATTTGAGTATATTTTAAAAATGTCATAAAGAATTCTATGCTTCTTATGTTTACACATAAGTCAAAAAATCTCACCCTATACAACCTTGAAGCTGGACAGTCTCACAATATTCCTTTTCCTGTCTTTTGCTTTCATTCACCACCCCCTTCTTTTAGAAAAACCATCTACCTGAGAAACTCCATAGCAGCAAGTGGCATGTCATGACAAGCAGCCCGTATTCAGGAGACCAGAATGACAGGAACTCCAAGCATGAAACTACTAATACTGATAACCATGTTCAGTGCAGTTGCTTAGTCCACAGGTATCAGTATATACAGTTAGTCAGGGTGAGAATCTTCCCAATTAACTGCTAGATTTAAAAATCTTCTGGAGATGCTCAGGATCATTGCCATGCTCATCTTCTGCATATAAATGTATACGTTGACATTGTCATGTTTCCTCACTCTTCTCATTTTCCTCTCTTGATTAGTTAGTCCTCGAGATCCTGCTAAAATTTTACTTGTATTATACTTATCTATTTGTATTTCTTCTTTTGAGTTCTTATAGTAGGGAAACTATACGGTATTTACACATGTGTGTCTGATTTATTTCACGTATGCGTATATGTTCAAGTGGCATGCACTTCAATATAAAGGCTTGGAGTTTATCATTATTTTTTTTTTCTTTTTGACATTTTGTTTTATTTTATTTGTTTTTTTTCAAATCAAATTAGTAGGACAGTTTCAATAATGAAAACATTGCATACGTTCTTCCTGGTGGTTAGTAGCTGTACAAGTTGCGGACATGATATCCTTTTTTATCCTAATCATTTTGAATACACAGACACAAATTTATATTCATCTATATCCCCTTTTATGTTTTTCTTAAAAGACAAAATTTTTTTTGGTAGGACAATTTCAATAATTTACACACTGCACACAGTCTTCTTAGTGGTTAATTGCTGTACAAGATGTGGACTTCATATCCTATTTACAAACACCATTAGAACAAATCGCTCTATTTATAAAGAGAATGTAACTATATATCTATTCTAAGCGCTTTGAATACACAGATAAAAAATGGACATACATCTGTATATGGTTATTTGTTAAGTTGCGTTATTTGAATATTATAGGTGTGTAAACTCAGCAAAATATTCTGAAAGACTCCAGTAGCGCATAATAATATTGGATCTTCCGCTTGACTGGCAATGTCAGAAACTGTTGACTTGAGTATCCTACAGCTTAACATAACAGCATGGTTTTACTTCTTATATTTCGTTTTTATACTTTTCTGCTGGATGGTTAAGATCAAAGTAAAGCAGGACCTATGCAACAAGAGTAGTAGCTTTTGTGTCTGATAAGGTCAGTGAAATCCCCTCAGGATTTATTCTGAGATCCTGTACCTCAGATTGTATAAACTTTGTCAATGTCAGCCATGTGGATGAGTCACGGCCATTGCTTGGCCAATGTGCTTTCTGAGGAAGGCTGAGAAAATGTTTTATCTCCATGTGACACTCCTTAGGCACATTCTACATCATCAATCACTTTCCTCTTTGGCCCCATAATCTCCTTGATCAGAAAATTTGGGACATTACCGAGTTACATGACATTACAGTACAAGTTCTCATATGTCCTGAGTGTTAATTGACCTTGGAAGCCTAGAGCCAAAACGTTGGATTTCCTTGTGGGCTCCCTTTTTCTCTCATTTTGGTCTGCAAACTTAGGTTTTTAACCATGCAGAAGACAAGGTTATTGTTATTACCATACAACTAAGGCTGTGAAGCTTAACCTCACTGTATGTCTGCATATCAAACATCTTAGGCATAAAAACATGGAACAGGTATTTTTCATCAGGTATTGATATGTTGAACTTTAAGTCCCTACAGAATATGATAAAAAACATTTAAAAATTAGAATGTATTTTAAAAATAGACATAGAGTATTATATACTTCTTGTGTTTACTCATAAGTCCAAAAATCTCACCATATAAAACCTTGGAACAGGACAGTCACACAATATTTCTTTTTCTGTCTCTTTCTTTCATTCACCACCCCCTTCTTTTTGAACAACCATCTACTCCAGAGACATCATAGCAGCGAATGGCATGTCATGACAATCAGCCAGTATTTAGAAGACAAGAATTACAAGCACTCCAAGCATGAAACTACTATTACAAATTGCCATTGCAGTGCAGTAAATTAGTTCACAGGTATCAGTATATGTAGTTAGTCAGGGTGAGAATCTTTCCAATTAACTGCTAGACTAAAAAATTTTCTGAAGATTCTCAGGACCATTGACTTGGCCAGCTCCTACATATAACTGTATGGCTTGACTTATTCATGTTTCCTAGCTCTTCTCCTTTCCCTCTCTTGATTAGTTAATCCTCGGAATCATGCTTTTCTTCTACTTGTGTTATACATTTCTATTTGTATTTCTTCTTTTGAGGTCTTTTTTTTTTCAAAATTTTATTGATAAACAGATAGCAATGAGACAGTGTCAAATCAAATCGGAAGTACAGTTTCAACAAATAATATACTGCATATATTCTTCTTAGTGGTTAATTGCTGTACAAGATGCGGATTTGAGATCCTATATACAAACACCATTAGAAAAAATCATTTCATTCATTAAGAGAATGCAACTATATATCTATCCAAACCACTTTGAATACACAGATACAAAATGGACATTCATCAATATACCCCAATTTTTCTAAGTTCCGTTATTGAATGTTATAGGTGTGTAAACTCAGCAAAATATTCTAAAAGAG
>NW_004524913.1:843016-843460 GCF_000260255.1 Octodon degus
TTTTGGTCTGCAAACTTAGGTTGTTAACCATCCAGAAGACAAGCTTATTGTTATTATCAAACGATTTAGGCTATCATGCTTAACCTCATTACCTCACTGTATTTCAAACATCTTAGGCATAATAAGGAACAGGTATTTTTCATCAAGTATTGATATGTTGAACTTTAAGTCCCTACAGAATATGATAAAAAACATTTAAAAATTAGATTCTATTTTAAAAATAGGATAAAGAATTCATTACTTCTCATGTTTGCACATAATTCCAAAATTCCCACCATATACAACCTTGAAGCAGGACAGTCCCAAAATATTCCTTTTCCTGTCTCTTGCTTTCATTCAGCACCCCCTTCTTCTTGAACATCCACCTACCGGAGAGACATTGAAGTAGTAACTGGCATGTCATGACAAGCCGCCCATATTCAGAATACCACAATGACAGGCACT
>NW_004524913.1:843560-844634 GCF_000260255.1 Octodon degus
ACATTGTCATGTTTCCTAGCTCATCTCCTTTCCCTCTCTTGATTAGTTATTCCTTGAGATCCTCCTTTCTTTTCCTTGTATTATGTCTTCGTATTTGTATTTATTCTTTGGAGTTCTTATACGAGGGAGACTATACGATATTTACCATGTGTGTCTGATTTATTTCACTTATGAGTATATCTTCAAGTGACATCCACTTCAATATAAAGGCTTTGCGTTTATCATTCTTAATAGCTGAATAATACTCCATTGTGTAAAAATATAAACATAGGCATGCATATAACCCTATGATATGCTGTTTGCAGATCCTCCAGGAAAATTGCCAGTAGAGGAATAGCTGGTTGAAATGGGATTTCCAGTCCAAATTTCTAAGGAGTCTCCACATTGATTTCAATAATGGTTGCACCAGTCTACATTCCCACCAGCAGTGGAGAAGGGATCCTTTTTTCCCCATAGCCTCTACAACATTTGTTGTTGGGTGATTTCTTTATGATAGCCATTCTTTCTGGGGTGAGATGGTATCTCATTGTGGTTTTAATTTGCATTTCACGAATGGCTAGCGATGTGGAGCATTTTTTCATATGTTTATTCGTTTCTTTAATTTCTTCCTCTGAGAAGTGTGTATTCATCTCGGATGCCCATTTCAATTTTGGGGACCTGGTGTTTTTTAGCTCTTTATAGATTCTAGAGAGCAGACCCTTGTCTGAGTACTTATTTGTCATGAATTTTTTCAAATTTGTAGGTTGCCTTTTCACTTTTTTGTTAATTTCTTTTTACGTGAAAAAACATCTCAGTAAGAGCAGGTCCCAGTTGTTAAGTCTTTCAACTGTTACCCATGCAATTTAATTTTTCTGTCCATGAACTCTTTGCCTACCCCTATGTCTTCTAGAATTCCACCTTCTTTCTCTTCCGGAAGATTTAGTGTCTCTGCTTTAATGTTTAGATCTTTAATCCATTTTGACTTTAGTTTAGTGCATGGTGATAGACCTGGGTCAAGTTTGAATTTTTGGCATGTAGAGAGCCAGTTTCTACAGCACCATTTGTTAAAGAGTCTATCTTTCTTCCAGTGAGTAT
>NW_004524913.1:844734-847575 GCF_000260255.1 Octodon degus
TTTCAGAACCTGGGTATTGAACTCAGGCCCTTGTGCTTGCCAGGGAAGCGCTTATTCCACTGAGCCATCTCCCAGGCTCTGCCCAAATTTTTTAATATCATTTTTATTGACTCCTTCTTTCTCATTGATGACCATTAGTCTCACATGGTTCTTGTTTGCATTGTCCTGCAGGTGATGGATTATTTTTTCCTGCATCGCCATTGTTTTTAAGAGACCTTTTCTTACCTTTTCACTAGCTGCACCAGCGACTTCAAGATCTGAAACTCTGTCTTCACTTTCACTGAAATGGTTTTGCAAGCTTGTGACTAACATTTTAAGTTCCTCTATATCTCTTTGACTGTTCTTCATGTGGTCTATTTCTTTCCTGTATTGCTCATTCAAGAAATTCATCATTTTTCTAAGCTCTTCTATTTTTTATCAATGTCTTCTTTAGAAGCAGTTATTAATTCTTTTACTTCAGTGTTTTCTTCAGATTGGATGTCATCCCTTTGTTTCTGTAGTTGATTCTTTACTTCAGATGCTATGAGTTCTGAGAATTCTTTTTTTTTATTTCAGAAAAGAATTCTGCTCTGAGTCCCTGTATAACTTTCTGCTTTTGCTTATTTCCTTTGACTCTATTTTTTTGTACATTTGAGCTGAGATAGTGTCCTCTGCCCTTGTTCTGCGTGGGTATTGGGTTTCCTACATATGTTTCTGCATTTGATTCTTCACTATAGATGCTATTAATTTAGGGATTAATTTTTTCATTTCCAATCAGAGTTCCTCTATACCTTTCTGCAGTTGTTTCTTTATTTAAGATGCTGTGTATTCATTGATTTCAGCTGTGTGATTTCCAATTTGTTCTGTGTTAATGTCCTCTGTTATGAATGAGCTTCTGATCTGAGATTGCATTTTGTTCCTTCTCGTCATTTTGTGTAGCACTGTCTTCTGACCTTTGTTGCAGTTATAACCTTAGCACCTACTGAAATTCAGGTACAGATCTACAAAGTTTGGATGCATTCTGTTGTGCCTCTCTTGGGTCTGGATACTGTGTTCAGCTCCTTCTTGCTGCTGCCCTTGGGAATGATTCTTTTGTGCCCCTCTGGCAAGATGTTCTGCTCGTGGACATGCAGCTGAATGGCTTTGTCCCCTACTCTCTCTGAAGGGATTGCAGCTGCAGGGTTTCACCTGAGGCCTATATGCCTGAACTAAGCTGAGGCTGGAGGGGATAAGGTGGAGTAGGGCGTAGAGGAAGCTCTTCCACATAGTCACTGGGCCTGGGCTTGGACTGGATCTGGGGGTCCCCAGAACACGGCAGAAATTCTCACTGCTCAGCCTGGGTGGGGGTGGTGCTGTGTAATTGTGTGGGTGGTCCGAAGAGGGTGGAAGTTGGTCTCTCCCATGCTGCGCTTGGGCCAGGACCGGCAGGTCCTACTGGCACAGGGTAGCAGGAAGCTCTCCCACACACTTCTCAATAAAATTATTTTTAAAAGAAGAATAAAATTTGAAAAAATATCTAGATTCATGTCTTCTCTTGCAATCTTGGAGGCTCTAAATTGCTACATCTATTTTTTTATAGGATGAACACTGCCTGGAGGCCATGTTGGAACATACCTATAATCCCTGCACTTCAGAGGCTGAACCAGAACGATCACTATGAGTTTTAGGCTAGCCTGGCTACATAGTAAGTTCAAAGCCAGCTAAAACTACACACTGAAACCATGTCTCAACGAAACAAAACTAAACTGGCTAGAACTCCCTAATAAAGGAACACAAGCTCCTACACTGTCATAAACCCTACAGATCACTTTGTTTATATCTGGGCCACTGTACACATTCAAGGCTGAGACTCTGGAGGAGACTCAAGTACCTTCTGTCCTTAGAAAGGACACTGTTTCTGAGGGTTGAGGCTGTGAAGAAGTCTGGAGATTGAAATACCATTTCTTTTACTGTCCTTCACAGAAGGAAGTGTGTGTATCTCAGCCTCCATGCTTCAAAGGTTTTGATAAAAATCAGAGCTCCGTCAAATAAAAAGTATTCTAGTGAATTAAAGTGTTTCCTTAAGCAGACACAGGGGTCTGGGGTTCAGTTACCCTGCCTGCCATGTCTCCCCTACCCCTGCTGCAATGAGACTTCAATTGAGACTGGGCATGGTGGCATGCACTTGTAATCCCAGTGCTTGGGAGCCTGAAAAACAGGAAGGATTACTGCAAGTCCAAACTGTGTAATGAGACCCTTTACTCCATACATTAAAAGAAGAAAAAAAGAAAAAGAAAAAAAAACTATTCTAACCTTTTGGACAGTTCTCTGCAGCCTGATAAGAGGGTGTTTCCATTAAGATTAAACCTTTACCTTGATCTTTATTACAGTGGTGGAGACCTTGCAGAATCACATTCACTACTACAACTTGCAAACAGCATTGAAAAGTCCAGTTCACAAAACCCGCAGGTGGCCTATAAAATTCACAGGGCTTTATCCACTTTTTACAGCATCTTCAATTTCCTGATCCTGTCTTTCTAAACCTTATTCATGGAGGAATTGCCTCTCTCTGCTGATTCTTGGCCAATTATGATGGGTCTCCAACCATGGAACTGCATAGGAAGAGCCATGAATAATCAACATTTTCATTATAATCATCATAATTATAATCAGAGCTAAAATTCATATAGCTTTTATTTTATTTTATTTATTTTTTTGACATCAGTTATTTTTATTTTAAAGAAAGAAAAAAAATAAAAACAGTGGTACAAAATCTCAAAACAAGATTTTAGGAGAGTAACAATGGTCAGTACATTGTGTATTGTTACTGCCAAAGTAGTTTCTCATATTACAAGATATAGGCAAGAAATAATAAATAAACAA
>NW_004524913.1:848916-853379 GCF_000260255.1 Octodon degus
AAATTATTTCTGATCTGATTTCTTCTATACCTTTCTGCAGTTGATTCTTTACTGTCAACGCTATTATTTCCGAAATATCTGGCATGTGATTTCCAGTTTCCTCAGTGCTAGTGTCTTCTGCATTTGTACTGGGTGGACTCGGGGTCTGAGACTGCATTTTATTCCTTCTCTTTGCCATTTTGTATACCACTGTCTTCTGACCTTTGTTCTAGAGCTTAGACAGACTTCTTATCTTAGCACCAGGTCCGGATCTAAGAAGTTCAGATTCTTCTAGGTGGGTGTTGTTTGGATCTGGCTGCTGTGCTCCACTTCTTTCTGCTGCAGGCATTAGAGTTAAACCCTTTGTGTCTCTCTGGCAAGATGTTCTGCTCCTGAATCAGCTGGTTGGGTCTTGCTTCTAGCCTCTTTTGCAGGGAGTTCTGCTGAAGGATTCCCTGCTGGGCCTGCAGCCTGGGTAGAATGAGGGTCCGTGGGCCCGGGTCGTCTCACTCACTCACCGGGCCTGTGCTCTGGGTTTATTCAGGATCCCTTGGCCTCGGTTGTCTCACTCACTTGCCGGGCCTGTGCTCTGGGTCTGTTCAGGATCCCGCGGCCTGGGTCATCTCACTCACTCACCGGGCCTGTGCTCTGGGTCTATTCAGGATCCCATGGCCTTGGTCGTCTCACTCACTCGCCAGGCCTGTGCTCTGGGTCTGTTCAGGATCCCGCGGCCTGGGTCGTCGCTTTTATTTTATAACAGGTACTATGCTAAGCTCTTCCAGTGCCACATTGTTTAATCCTTATACCAAGCTTGGAATTAGTGGCCATTATTATTTTCTTTCTATAGCTGAAGAAGCAAAGTCCAAAGCAGGTATTTGCCAAAGCTCACCCAGCTTGAAGTCAAAATTCAGGCCCAGATATCAGATATGATATTCTTTCAAGGGCAAATAAACCTTTCATCTCCAATTAATTTTTGAAGTGTTTAGTTTAAAATTTAGGGAGGACATAAAGTCTAACTAATTGTGTCTGCTTACTCTTCCCAACCAGTATACAATTTTATATACACAGCATATTTCATATTTTCATTCACACATGATTTGTGGTGAAGCAACTAGAGACCTAATCATATCTTGAAAACTTCTTTTAGTACTTTCTGCTTGAAGACTGAAATGGTGTTCTTATTCTTTGCTTATTTCCATATGTGCTTGCTTTGGCTCAATGTTTGATCCCAGCGATCTAGTAACTTATCCTGCCACAAGCACATTTCATTTTATATGTACCACATGAAGTCTTTTCAATGAGAGTTTGATATGCGCCAAGAATTTAGTAGTGAGTGGGAAAAGTTAAGTAGATCTTGATCCTTTGTTGAAATTCAATCAGTATCAATGATATTTTTACCCAAAATGGAAATGATTTAAATCTTATATACATGAAAATGTACAACTTGCATATGTCTGAATGATTTTATATCTTGTTTCTTTTTTTCTTTTTCTTTTTTCTTTTTTTTTGGTGGAACTGGGGATTGAACTCAGGCCCATGAGCTTGCCAGGGAAGCGCTTATTCCACTGAGCCATCTCCCCAGCCCTGAATGATTTTATATCTTATAGCAAAATAAATATAGCTGTTATTCTATTGGACATCATTCTTCTGCTTTACTTTTGACTTCATGGGAGGAAGCAGCTCCATCTACTTGTTCTTGAGGTTATTTTTATGTGTGCTGTTCTTATTTAAATAATAGCAGAAAACGAAGGAACAATTGTAAGAATTTTATGTTTGAAGTTGAGCAGGTGGCTTTAAAATGTCACAGAAATCAAGTCAATTAGACGTTTTTCTGGAAAACATCAAGATACACCAACATAGCTTAGGGTGGCTTCTTAGAGTCTGAAGCAACATAGCAGGAAACATGTACTCACAGGCATCAGTGGGAAGAAAAATACTACTCAAAGCAAAGGTGGGCAGATAAGTCTGGGAGGTGGAAAGAAGGAATTTCTTTTAGATATTGACCATAAGTCAAAAGGAAGGCAGTGATTAAGCCAAGGTGGCCCTTTTGTGTATGAAAGCACATACTTAACTTATGAATTGCAAAGTAGATGTCCTAAGTGGGTGGCTGGTAGTTCTACTATCAGTCAGTATGGATGCCTGTAAGTCTAACAGATGTTGTATGTTTTTTTCAGAACTGAGGATTGAACTCAGGCCCTTGCACTTGCCAGGGAAGCTCTTATTCTACTGAGTCATCTCCCTGGCTCCTAGATATTGTATTATACTCTCATGTTTCTCTGTTTTCTGGAGCTAGGGAGATCAAACAAGGCAGGACAGTAGTGAAAAAGAAAAAAATCAAAAGTGAAGGGGTGAGGTATGTCATGAAAAATATTATAAATCATAATAATTCTGGCCCGACTATGATAAATCTAGTCTAATTCCAGGCAAAGATTGGAAAATGAATGAAAGTCTGATCAGGATGAGTGTAGCAGAGGCTTTATCAGCTCAGGAAAGGTAATATGTTCATACTTAGAAGAGTAGATTTATTTTATGAATTGTTACTAAAGATTAAGACCTGAAGAAATCAAATAGTATCCATGCTTTCCAAAGAGTCCAATAGACATTAGCCATCCAGAGAGTATAGGCAGGCTCCTTTCACTTTTCGCAGGTCCTGTGGAGAACCTAACAACTCCAGACTCCACAGCCACTAGGAAACGAAAGATTAAGTTAATAGCCTTTACTTTCTTTGAAGGTTCTTGGAAGGGCTTGCAAATAATTTTGTTGAAGCATTCAAACTACGGTCATGAGATCAAGTACTCAAGTGTAGTTGTAGGTAAGGAGCAATGTGAGGTCAGGACAAGAAGATATTCTGAGTGGAAAACTGTAAAGAAGATTACATCTTGAGGCAATGGCAACACCTTTCTCCACAGCAAATTTCTCTCATGGTGGCAGGTGTTCCTGTTTATCTTCCTATGCTAGCATTATAGAGCTGCCTTATGTACAACTAGAACAGAGTGGTTTGATAGCATGACTTTCATAAAAGGAGTAGTATAAACACAATTTGGGGGACTTGGGGGATGTTATAGCTCTGCATACAAAATAAGCCAAGAGCAAAGTGTTCCAGAGGATCTGCATTCTCAGAAACCCACAGTAGATGGCTAACAAAAAAGGTTTGGCATCTGAATGAGGGACAGTGACCCTGAAAGTTTTCCATTCCAGTTTTAAAAAAGAATCAAAAGTCTGGATACTATTTTTAGCTATCATTTATGAAAGGCTTATTTAAAAAATTGGGGCAGTTGAGTGTTAAGGCAGTGGTCCCCGAACTTTTTGGCAGCAGGGACTGATTCTGTGACAATTTTTTTTGTAGTGTGGGTTGTGGAAACAGATGTTTTCAGGATTGGATTCTCATAAGCACTGCATAACCTAGATTCCTCACATGGACAATTCACAGGTTTGTATTCCTACTTGATGTGCAAATCAAATGTTTTGGCAAGTCTAACAGGTGGTTGGGTTTAGGTGGTAATGTGACAATAGGCGAGAAATGAAACTTCACTCTCCTAACCTCTGTTCACCTCCTTCTGTGTTGGCCTAAATCCTAACAGGCCAGGGACCATGCCAGTTTATGGCCTGCAGAGTTAATAAACATAATTTAGGGGATCTGCATAACATGTCACATTTAATGTCTCAGATTTAGTGGTTTGATCTTGTCACCTCTCCAGAATATTCTTCTCTATAATACTACCTTTCTATTACCTGTGTTGGCTGTGCTTTCTAATAAGTGACCAAAGATAAGTAAAGACACGATGATAGCAGGTATTAGAAAATGATTCTGATTTGTGGTTCCATATGGTTCCGACTGCAATCTCTGCTTCAGTGTTGAACTGTCATGCACTTGTCAACAGGTCTAGAGGCACACATAAATGACAAAAAAAGTTATTTTACCTGGTTAGATAGCTAGTAAGTTGTAGCTTCATGTGGATCCTCATTACAGGATCCAGATTGGGAGGTGGCAAATATTGCTAATATAGAAAGATAAAATGATCTTCTGCTTTGCTGCACCTGCTGGATCCCACTGTGAATGAGATCTTCCACCGTGCTATTGGGCTCCTCTCCAGACTACTCCATACCCAGTCCAGGTCTGGCATACAGGCCAGAAGTAAAACACTGCAGCCCAAGTTCTTGAGGAGAGGGTAGGGAACAGAACCACCCAGCTAATTCAGGAGCAGAACATCTTTCCATAGGGGCACAGAAGGTTCATTTCCATGGGTTGCAGTAGGAAAAAGCTGAACACAACAGCCAAACCCAAGCCAGGAACAAGTGGTCTAATTCAAACTTCATAGATCTGCACCTGCATTTCAGTAGGTGCTAAGCTTATAACTGCACTAAGGCTCTACTCAAAAGTCAGAGGATAGAGTCCTAGCCCAGGTCCAGTGAGTGTGCAGAGAGTTTCCTGCTACCCTGCGCCGGCGGGACCAGTCCCAGCCCAGGCGCAGTGTGGGCCGGAC
>NW_004524913.1:860639-874602 GCF_000260255.1 Octodon degus
ACAGCAATTAACCACTAAGAAGAATATATGCAGTGTATTATTTGTTGAAACTGTCCTTCCGATTTGATTTGAAACTGTCTCATTGCTATCTGTTTGTCAATAAAACTTTGAAAAAAAAAAAGTCAGAGGACAGTGTTATACAAAATGACAAAGAGAAGGAGCAAAACGGAATCTTTGGCCCTGAGCCCACCCAGAAAAAGTGCAGAAGGCACTAGAACAAAAGAAACTGGGATTCACATAGCTGAAATGTGTGAATTAATAGCATCTGAGTAAAGAATCAAATGAGGAAATGTATA
This sequence comes from Octodon degus, assembly GCF_000260255.1. Lineage (NCBI taxonomy): Eukaryota > Metazoa > Chordata > Mammalia > Rodentia > Octodontidae > Octodon > Octodon degus. Next base: position 860,936 of record NW_004524913.1, read on the forward strand.
GAGCAAATTAGGTCAGAAATAATCTCTGAAGTAAAGAAAGGATAACTATAATGAAAAAATTAATAACAGCTTCCCAAAAATATTGATAAAAATAGAGGAGATTAGGAAAATGATGAATTCCTTCAATGGGCAATATGGAAAAGAGATACATTACATGAAGCAAAGTCAAAGAGATGTAGAGGAACGTAAAACCTCAATCATAAGCTTGCAAAACAGTTTAAATGAAAGCGAAGATAGAGTTTCAGATCTTGAAGACACCATCACAGCTAGTGAAAAGTTGAGAACCGATCTGATAAAAACAACTAGGATTCAGGAAAAAAATAATTGATCATCTAAAATACGAGGCAAAGATGAAGAACGTGAGACCCAAAGGGATCAATGAGAAAGAAGGAGTCAATAGAAATGATATAAAAAGAATATGGGAACAAGTAGTAGCAGAAAAGTTCCGAAATATGTGGAAACAAACAGACATTCAGGGAACTGAAGCATATAAAACTGCAAGTAACATTAACCCAAGTAAAACACACCAAGACACATAATAGTCAAGATCAAAGCAATCCAGCAAAATAACAGCACACTAAAAGGCGCTAGAGAAAAGAAGCAGATTACATTTAATAGAAAATCTATCAAAATAAAAGAAGACTTCTCTTCACAAACCATGAAGTCAAGAAAAGCATGGAGCAGAGTACTTCAAGTCCTTTATGAAAACAAATTCCAGCCCAGGCTACTATACCCTGCAAAACTCACTTTCATGTTTGATGGAAAAGTGAAATACTTCCATAAGAAAGAACATCTAAATAATTTCATGACTACAAAGCCAACCCTACACGGACTACTAAATGATATCTTACAGAGGGTCCAAAGTGACAAGAACTTTACGAATGAGAATGAAAAGAGCCCACAAAATAGGGCAAGCAATTGAGCACAGGAGAAAAAGGAGTAAACATCAGCAGGTAAAGAGCATGTCAAACATAAGTCGATACATCTCAATTATAACCATCAATGTAAGTGGACTCCATTCACCAATTAAAAGAAAGACTGGCACAGTGGATTAGGAAAAAATATCCAACAATATGCTGTATACAAAAAACATGCTTAACTCATAAAAAATTCATAGGTCGAAAGTCAAAGGACAGAAAACAATACTACAGCCCCAGTAACTCAGAAAAAAGCGGGGGTAGCAAGCCTGTTTACAGACAGTCTCAACTTCAAACAAAGAATATTCAAAAGAAATATGAAGGCCACTATATACTGGTTAGGGAAAAAATTCAAAAGGAAGAGGTAATGCTTATAAATATGTATGCACCAAACATGGGTGCACCAAAATATGTAAGACTAATCTTAATGAACATGAAAAATCTAAGAAACAATACCACAATCTTAACAGGAAACCTTAATACTGCATAATCCCAAAAAGATAGGTCCCACAGAGAAAAAATTAACAAAGAGGTGACAGAACTGAACCAGAGCTTGGAATAAATGCACTTAGTGGACATATACAGTGTGTTCCACCCAAAAACAGCTAAAAACTCATTTTTTTCTTCTGCATATGGGACATTTTCTAAAATAGACCACATACTCCATAGTTCAGAGGTCATGCTTAAGTATATGCAAGAAAACACAAATTCTCCTATGCATATTATCTGTAGATAGTGCAATGAAACTGGAAATAATGTCAAAAGAAACCAGAAGGACACCATAAATGGAAAGACATGGAAATGAACACCCTTCACAGCAATCAATAGGTCACAGATGAAATTAAACAAGAAATAAAACAATATTTAGAATTTAATGAAAATTCAAGCTCAACTTATCGGAATTTATAGGATGCAATGAAAGCAGTTCTTAGAGGGTCATTTATAGCCATGAACTCACACATTAGGAAAACAGAATGGGAAGAAATAAAAATCCTAACGCTGCAACTCAGATGTCTAGAAAAGGAGCGCAAACCAAATCCAAACCCCCCAAAATGAGGAAATTATAAAGATTAGAGCAGAAATTAATTCAGTCAAGAGAAAGAAAGCAATTGAAAGAATTAACGAATCATAAAGCTGGTTCTTTAAAAAGATTAAAGAAAATTGATGAACACCTAGCTAACCTCATCAAAAAGAGGAAAGAAAAAATTCAAATACAAGCAATAAGGAATGAAAAGGGTATAATTAACACAGACTCGGTGGAAATTCAGAAGATTATCAATAGCTACTTTGAGAATCTTTACTCTCACAGAATAGAAGACACAGAAGAAATGGAGAGATTTGTAGAAAGGTACAAATTACGAAAACTGAATGAAGAAGATATAAGAACTCTAAATAACCCAATAACAGCTTATGAAATACGAAATGTAATTAAAAAAATCTTACTGACAAAGAAAACTCCAGGTCCTGAAGGATTTACAGCTGAATCACAAAAAATTTACAGAAGATGTCATCCGGATAGTCCTTAAACTCTTCAATGAAATTGAAAAAGAAATGCTCATTTCTGCAGCACATATACTAAAATTGGAATGATACAGAGAAGATTAACATGGCCCCTGCGCAAGGATGGCAGGCAAATTTGTGAAGTGTTCCATATTTTTCAACAAATTTCAATTATAACTATCAATGTAAATGGACTCAATTCACAAATTAAGAGAAATAGACTGGCATAGTGGAATAGAAAAAAAAAACAATATGCAATATAAAAGAAACACACTTAACTCATAAAAAATTCTCAGGCTGAAAGTCAAAGGATGGAAAACAGTACTACATGCCCAAGCACCTCAGAAAAAAACAGTGGTAGCAATCCTGTTCTCAGACAGTCTCAACTTCAAAAAAAGAATGATCAAAGGAAATGAAGAAGGCCACTATATACAAATTCAAGAGGAAGAGGTAGCACTCAAACATGTATACACCAAACATGGGAGCACCCAACTATATAAGAAAAATCTTAATGGAAATGAAAAGTTTAATATCTAATACAACAATCTTAACCGGAGAACTTAACCCCTTAACCCAAAAAGATAGGTCAACTAGACAAAATATTAGCAAAGAAATAACAGAACTGAACCAGAGTTTGAACAAATGAACTGGGTGGACGTATACAGAGTGTTTCATCCAACGATGCTGAATACACATTTTTTTCAGTTGCACATGGATCATTTTCTAAAATAGACCACATACTAGTCCATAGGTCATGCTTATGTATATGCAAGAAAACAGAAATTATCCCATGCATACTATCTGACCACAGTTCAATGAAACTGGAAATAAATGAGACAAGAAAACAGAAAAAACCCAAAATACATGGAAATTAAGCAACCTCCTAGGCAGCAATCAGTGGGTCACAGATGAAATTAAACAAGAAATTCAACAATATCTACAATTCAATGAAAATTCAACAACAACATATCAGAATTTATGGGATGCAATGAAAGCAGTTCTCTGGGGAAATTTATAGCCTTGAACTCACACATTAGGAAAACAGAACAGGAACAAATAAACACCCTAATGCTGCACCTCCAACAACTAGAAAAGGAAGAGCAAACCAAAGCCAGAGCCCAAAGATGGGAAGAAATCATGAAGATTAGAGCAGAAATTAATTTAATTGAGACGAAGAAAACCGTTCAAAGAATTAACGAATCAAACAGCTGGTTTTTTGAAAGATTAAATGAAATTCATAAGCCCCTAGCTAACCTCATCAAAAAGAGGAAAGAAAAAAATCAGGGCTGGAGAGATGGCTCAGTGGTCTAAAGCACCTACTTAGAACAAGCTTGGCAAAGCATCAGGGACCGCGGTTCAATCCCCCAGCACCACATGCCAGCCAGCCCCGCCCCCTGGTGGGCTGAGCTGGCCACACACACACACCACACACTCTCTCTCTCTCTCTCTCTCTCTCTCTCTCTCTCTCAAGTAAATAAAAAAAATTAAAAAAAAAAAGAAAAAAATCAAATACAGGCAATAAGGAATGAAAAGTGTACAATCACCACAGACCAGGTGGAATTTCAGAAGATTATCAATAGCTACTTCGAGAATTTTGTGCTCACAGAATTGAAGACACAGACTAAATGGACAGATTCCTAGAAAGATACAAATTACCACAACTGAATTGACAAGATATAACCACTCTCAATAACCCAATAACAGCCAATGAAATACAAAATATAATAAAAACTCTGCCGAGAAAGAAAAGTCCAGCTCCAGATGCATTCACAGCTGAATTCTACAAGAAATTTACAGAAGATATAATCCCTATATTCCTCAAGCACTTCAATAAATTTAAAAGGAAGCAGTTCTCCCAAAATCATTCCTGAAGGCAAGTATTAAACTGATGCCAAAACCTCGGAAAAATGAAATTCAAAAAGAGAACTACAGGCCAGACTCCCTCATGAACATAGGTGCAAAAATCCACAATAAAATCCTAGCAAATGCAATATAGCAAATCATCAAGAAGATCATATACCATGACCAGGTAGGATTCGTCCCGGGGATGCAAGGATGGTTCAATATTCAAAAATCGATAAACGTAATACACTATATCAATAGAGATAAATCTAAAAGCCACAAGATTATCTCAATTGACTCAGAAAAGGCTGTTGACAAAGTCCAACATTCATTGACGTTCAAAGTCTTAGAGAAAATTGGAATAGATTGCCTCTAAATCAATCTGATAAAAAGCCATCTATGATAACCCAGTGGCTCACATAATTCTAAATGGGGAAAAGCTTGAATCTTTTACTCTTCGATCTGGTACAAGACAAGGATGTCCTCCATCACCATGCCTATTCAATATAGTTCTGGAATCATTAGTTAGAGCCATTAGACAAAAGAGAGAAACAAAATGAACAAGAAGAAGTAAAGAAGTTAAACTGTCATTATTTGCAGATTACATGATACTCATAAGACTGAAAAAAACTCCAAATAACTAATTCAATTAACATATAAATTCAGTAGCATAAAAAGATACAAAGTCAATACCCAAAAGTCAATAGCATTCCTCTACACAGTGAATAAACACAATGAGATGGAAATTAGAAAAACAATATATTTACAATAGCACTGAGGAAAATGAAATACCTTGGCACTCATCTAACTAAAGAAATCAAAGATCTATTCCATGAAAAGTACAGTACTCTGAAAAGAGAGAGGAAGGATTTCTGGAAATGGAAAGACATTCACCATTCCTGGATAGGAAGAACCAACAATGTGAAGATGGCCATACTCCCAAAATTGCTGTACAGATTTAATGCAATCCCTATTAAACTACCATCAACACACCCCACAGATGTAGAGAAATCATTCCTAAAATTTATTTGGAAGCAGAAAAGACCTAGAGTAGCCGAACCAATCCTGGGCAACAAAGACAAGGCAGGAGGCATTATAATTTCTGAGTTGAAATTATACTAAATGCTACTGTGATAAAATCAGCATGGCATTGGGAAAAAAACAGACCTGAGTAACAATTGAAAAGATTAGAAGATACAGAAGCGTCTGCAAACACATTCAGCCACCTTATCTTCGACAAAGGGGATAACATGCTTGCTTGAAGGAAGATAGTCTCTTTAACAAATGGTTCAGGAAAATCTGGCTCTCTACATGCCGAAAACTAAAACTTTCCAAAGGTCTATCACCATGCACTAAGCTAAAGTCAAAATGGATTAAATATCTAAACATTAAAACAGAAACACTGAATCTCATGGTAGAGAAAGTAGGAGAAACCCTTGAAGATGTAGTTGTAGGCAAAAAGTTCATGAACAAAAATCAAATCACAGGGTTAATACTTGAAAGAATTAACAACTGGGACATCCTCTTATTGAGAAGTTTTGCGTGTCAAAAGAAATTACCAACAGAGTGAAACACAACCCACACATTTCTAAAAAATCTTAACTAATCAGCATTCAGACAAAGGTCTTCTCTCTATAATTTATAAATAACTAAAAACCATTATGGCCTCATATTTTAAAAGCTCAATCCAGAAATGGGCATCGGAGATGAACACACACTTCTCAGAGGACAAAATTAAAGGAGAGAATAAATACAGGAAAAAATGGTCCACATCACTAGCCATCCATGAAATGCAAACTAAAACAACAGTGAGATATCATCTCACCTCAGAAAGAATGGCTATCATAAACAAATCAACCAAAAATAATGTTGGAGAGGGTGTGGTGAAAAAAGGAACCCTTCTCCGCTGCTTGTGGGAGTGTAGAATGGTGTAATCATTATGGAAATCCATGTGGAGACTCCTTAAAGAACTAGGACTGGAAATTCCATTTAAGCCTGCTATCCCCCATCTGGGAATTTTTCCAGAGGAACAGAAAACTTTGTATCATAGTGATATATGGGCACCTATGTTTATAGCAGCACAATGTGTGATGCCCAAATCTTCGAAACAAAATATCTATCACCTGAGGAATGCACATGAAAAAGATGTGGTAATTTTATGCAATGGAGTATTATTCAGCTATAAAAATGATAAACTTGAAGTTTTAAATTTAAGTGGATGCCACTTGAAAATGTACTCATGAATGAAGTTAACCAGACCCACATATATAGATATTGTATAGTGTCCCTAGTATAAGAATTCCAAATAAGAAATAAAAGTAGAATGGTATAATACAGTTCAAAGGAAAACGAAAAAAAAAAATAAAAGGAAAGCAAGAACCTAAAGATTAAGCAACAAAGAGAGGGCAAGAAGAAAAGCTAGGAAACGTGATAGGGGCAAAAGCATATATTTATATGCACAAGATGGTTAAGGAAATGATCCTGAGAATCTTCAACAGGTTTTTGAAGCTAGCAGTTATTTGGTATGATTCTCTTCTTGAGTAACTATATATGCTGATACCTGTGAACTAAGCAACTGCATTGAAGATTGCGTTGAGGAATACTAGGGTCATGCTTGGAATGCCTGTCCTTCTGTTTGTCTAAATACATACTGCTTGTCATGTCATATCAATTACTTCTGTACTGTCTCTCAAGTAAATCTCTGTTTAAAAACAAGGTAATAAATGAAAAAGAAGAGACAAGAAAAAATGTCATAAGACAACAATATAAAATGTATTAATTATTGTAACTGTGCTTCTAAGCTGTTTTGATACTGTCCAAGTGATAATCCTTTTTCAATAGAATTAATTAAAAAATAAAAATTTTAAGCACTGGGAACCACAGAAGAACATTTCAAAATAAAGAAAAAAGATATCAAGGTTCATGTAATAATTTTATTTGTCACCTTTTAAAAAAGAAATCTTATTTCCTTCTGACTTTTAAGTTCTAACTAGGAACAATTTGTGCAACTGATAGATTTGAGGGACACCTGGCAAGGACACCACTTGAGAGTCTGAAAACAAATTTGAGATTCCTAATGAATACACAATACTGGGTTTATTCTTAATATTGGCTGGTCAAAGCAATTTTTGCCAAAGGCAAATTCAGGGTGAAGAGAGGCTCTTTTGGTGGATTATGGCCAGAGACAGATTAGGGAAAATGTTTCAGGATGAACATTGCTTTTATGTTTTTATTTGATGCCATCTAACTGGAAGAGGAACTGGCCTCATATCGTGGGCATGAAGTAGAACACAAGAGTGTTGGCAGTCTCCATCTACCTTTGCAGAACACATATGGGTGTATCATATGATTTCCTCCTTGAGAGTCAAATGACTCCATTGAAAATAAAGTTTGAAAATCTCAGGATTTATACTTTGATTGGTACTTTATTTGAAATCCACTGAAACTCACATTGAGGTGGTTTTACAGTTTATTTGTATACCTTTCCAGAAACAGAAGGAACTGAGCTGTGAAATTTGGTTGTGATAGGTAAATAGCATACTTTTCTGAATTTTACTATCTCTGCAAAATGTACATACCTGTAATTAAGCTTCCTCCTTTACATTAGTGGTTGTCAATTGCAGCTGTGGCTGCGCTGAGGATACTAATGTGTAATATTAGGGCCATGCTTGGAATGCCTGTCATTCTGGTCTTTTTAATGTGTACTGCTTCTAATGTCATATCAATTATGGCTATACTTTCTCTCAAGTAAATGTTTATCTAAAAAACTATAATAAATGAAAACAAGAGATGGGAAAAATATGTCATAGAACTGTCTTGCTATAACATTGTATATGGTTAGATTTCTAAATTTCTGTGTAAAGATATGTAATTGCTTATTTTTTATGTACTATTTTTATTTTTTCACATTCTGTAGGGATTTAAAGTTTGGCATGTCAAAGATTGATGGAAAAATATCTGTACCATGTTGTCTAAGGCCATTGATATTCAGAAAGATAGTGAGGTTCAGTTCAACTGTCTATGTTACAAGGTAGTAATATCATCTAGCTTCTCTTCTGGAGGGTTAAAAACTTTGTTTCCAGGCCAAAAAATTAGAGAAAAGAAGGGCTACAAAGATAGCCAACATTTTTTCCATAGTCCCTCAAGGTCAGTTAGGACTCAAGACATAAGAGAACCTGTACTGTAACATCCTGTAACACAGTGGTGTCCCAAATTTTCTGATCCAGGAGATTATGGGGCCACAGAGGAAAGTGATCAACTATGGAGAGTGTGCCTAAGGATAATCACATGGAGAGAAAACATTGACTCAGTCTTTCACAGAAAGCAAATTGGTCAAGCAATGGCTGTGACTCATCCACATGACTGACACTGACAGAGGATGTACAAATTGCAGTACAGGGTTTCACAGTAAATTCTGAGGGGATTTGGCTGACCTTGTCAGATACAAAAGTTAGATTTTTTATATAGGTCTTGCTTTATCTTGGTCTTAACCATCGAGCAGAAAAGTATAAAAATGAGGTATGAATAGTAAAGCCATATTAATATTCTGAGCTGTAAAAGGCTCAAGTCAGCAAATTCTGTCATTGCGGATAACCCACTACTATTATGGACTACTGCCCTATATTGGATTATTATGCTGAATTCATGCTTCTGCAATATTTGAATGGCAATGGAATACCCATCTCTGACAAAAGTAAATGAAAAAGGGGGATGTAAATGAAGGACCATTTTGCAGTTAAAAATATATATCTGTATATACTAAATATTTAGGATAGATATACAGCTACTTTCTTTCATTTCAGTGAGAATAAACATTTGTAATAGTAGTGTTTAGACAAGATATCCTGTCTGCATCTTGTACTATGTATAACTGCTATGAAGACAACAATATGCAATGTATTATTATAACTCTCCTACTAATCTGTTTTGAAACTACCTCATTGCTATTTCTTTCTCAAAAAAATTCATTAAAATACAAAGTTAAAAAAGTTGCAGTTGTGGCAAAAACTCAATGAACTTTGAATCATGTCTGTGCAGATCCCAGGGTAACTTATCTGTTGTGCAATAAATATTAAAATATTATATATGTAGTGAGAGAGACAAAGAGAGATACAAATATACTTCAAGTTGTTAATAACTTTAAAATAGCCCAAAATGAAATTACCATCATGAAGGTTTGTCACTCTATAGTTACACCTAGCTGTCCTCTTGAGTCTGAATGAATAATAGTAATATCTACTTTACGTATATCCTTTATTAATATATTTTATTTGCATACATGATTTGATCCTATTTATTTTAAGACGTTTCCTTGTATATGCTTGCAGTACAAAATGACTATATTCATTGTGGGAAATTGTGACATATACACAACACTTCTCCCCTCTTTTTTGCCAGCATCAAATTAAATTTATTTTATAGTTATTTATCAAGTAAAATAAATATATATTCATAGCAAGATTAATGGGTCAAAATAATTGAAAATCACACATGACAATTAGTGGTACCTCAGTTCATGGTCCATTTTTTATTTTTCCAAACAATTTGCTTTTATTTTGTCTTTATTTTAATTTTTTTTGCAGTACCTGGGGTTCCACTCAGGACCTTGCACTTGCTAGGCAGGCTCTTATTCTACTGAGCCATCTCCCCCACCATTAGGAAGTTTTTTTTTTCCTAGTACCGGGAATCAAATTCAGGACCTTGCACTTGCCAGGCAGGTGTTTATGCTGCTGACCTAACTCCCCAGCCCCCAATCAATTTGCTTTAGGAACGAACATTTAGGGAATTCTTTTTTCAAACTGCATCAGGTCACAAACAGATGCAGTCATCTTCCCCCCACTCCAACAAAAATGTGGCCATCTTTTCCAAAACTGCAGAAAAATTATATTCCTGAACTCAGCTGTCACAGTGTACTATGTCAAGATACACATTTAGACATTATTTATGCTTGTTTACAATAACATTTCTCACTCTCTGTTTTCTAGTATTTTTTATTTTACACTTTATATCTTTGACATTCCACATAAGAGATACTATGCAATATTCAAGCCTGTGTGTTTAATTTATTGCACGTGAAGTCATGGTCTCAAGGTGCATTATTTTTTCTACAAATGACTTGAGCTTGTCCTTTATGACATAGTATTATAACATTTGAATTCATATCTTGAATTTTATCCATTCATCTGTCCATGCACATACATTACTTTCAAGATTTAGCTATCATGAATTGAGCTGTTATAAACATATGTATGCAGATATCACTCTTTTTAACTCGGGATCAAACTGAGGGTCAAACCAGGGTTTGAACTCAGGCTCTTGTGCTTGCCAGGAAAGCACTTATTCCACTGAGCCATCTTCCCAGCCTGAACTGAGGGTCTTGAGCTTGCCAGACAGGTGCTTATGCTACTGAACTATCTTTGTGGCCCATATCATTGTGATATGTTGTATTTTCCTCTTTTACAAAGAAACTTGGAGAGTAGCTGTATCGAATGAAATTTCTAGTGTTGGTCTTTGGAGGAACTCCGAACTGATTTTCTTAGTGGTTGTACCAGGTTACGCTTGCATTAGCAATGAAGGATTATTTTTTCCCTGAAGCATCTCCAGAATTTGTTATTGTTTGTTTTTTTAATGACAGATGTTTTTTCTGGAGTAAGATTAACCATTTTTCATAGCTAGAAATCTACATAGTTTTCTGTAAGGAGTTTAATGACATTCAACTAAGACACTACTATGCTAAGGAGCACGATTTGCTTTGGAGTAATATCTCCAGGACAAGTATCAAACTTGGTAAGAAATGAGTGATAAAAATCACGGCTTTGGTGCATTGGAGTTCTGATTGAAGCATGCAATGGACAAGTGAATAATTTAATAGAAACATACTGAAAAAGAAAGAACATGTACAGGCTGACATACCCTCTACATATTAAAGACAGATTGGGAAACTATAAGCATCTACAGAGAGATAACTCAGTAGACTAAGCAATTCCCTGGCAAGCACAAGGGCCTGAGTTCAATCCCCAGTTCCAAAAAAAGCAGTAATTCTTTCATTATAGAAAATCTTTTTTTTCTTTTACTTCAGTGATTATTTCTGATTTTGATTTTTGATTTCCTTTATACCTTTATTCATTTGTTTCTTTACTTCAGACACTATTATTTCTGAGATTTTAGGTGTGTGATTTCCAACTTCTTCTATGCTGGCATCTCCTGCATTTGTTCTCAGTGGGCTCATGGCCCCAGAATGAATTTTTCTCCTTTTTTGTCATTTTATATAGTATTGTGTTCTCACCGCTGGTGTGGAGCTTTGGTGCAGTTATTACCTTAGCACATACTGGTATTATTACCCAAGAGAGATTATGTGGTCAAGACAGTTACAGTTTTTTATTTCCAGAACTACAATTATCAGCACTAAAATTGGGTAGTGAGATTTAGCAGTTGGCAAACTTTTGTATCTAATGGCTTTGTATTTTAGACCCTAAGATCAAACATTATGGCTGCAAAACTAAGAAGAAATTAGATTGGCTTGGGTCTGGCTGCTGTTCTCTGCTTCTTCATGCTGCAGCCTGTAAAAATGAACCTGCTGTCCTCCTCTTGCAAGATGCTCTGCTCCTGGGGTTGGATGGGTATCACCCCTTGTCTCTCTGCAGGTAGTTCTTCTGTGAGGTTCCACACCAGGCCAGCGGGTGTGGGGCTGTCCTACACTCACATGGGAGGACTGGGTGCTGTCTGGAGCAGAATCTGGTGATCACAGAAGGTCTCACACCTGGTTAACTTAAAAGAAGTGGATTAAATCCTATAAAAATGTAATCTACCAAGACTGGATCAGAGTAAATAGAAAACTTGAACAGACCAGTAACAAATAAATACCCCATGATCAAGTGGAATTTTATATTGACATTTGAGGTTAGCTTGTACAAATCAATTAATATCATTAATAAAATGAAAGATAAAAACACATCTCGTATTTCATTGGCTGTTATTGGGCTATTGAGAGTGGTTATATCTTTTCGATTCAGTTGTAGCAATTTGTACCTTTCTAGGAATCTGTCCATTCCTTCTGTGTCTATTCTGTGAGGGTAAAGATTCTCATAGTATCTATTGACAATCTTCTGAATTTCTACTGTGTCTGTGGTAATTACACCCTTTTCATTCTTTATTGTGTGTATTTGAATTTTTTCTTTCCTCTTTTTAATGAGGTTAGCTAGGGACTTTTCGATTTTATATAATTTTTCAAAGAACCATCTTTTTGCTCTTCTAATTCTAATTCTTTAAATTGTTTCTTTGTCTCAATTGAATTAATTTCTGCTCTAATGTTTATGATTTGCTCCCGTATTTGGGCTCTGGGTTTGGTTTGCTCTTCCTTTTCTAGTTGTTGAAGGTGCAGCATTAGCGTATTTGTTTCCATTCTGTTTTCCTAATGTGTGAGTTCACAGCTATGAATTCCTCTCTGAGAATGGCTTTCATCATATCCCATAACTGGCAATTGTCCGAAATTGTTGATTTGAGCCTTTTACAGCTCAGCATATTAATATAGCTTTACTTTTTTTTTTCGAATTGGGGATTGAACTCAGGCCCTTGTGCTTGCCACAGAAGCACTTATTCTACTGTGCCATCTCCCCAGCCCCATAGCTTTGCATTTTATGCCTCATGGTTACACTTTTCTTTTGGATGGTTAAGGCCAAGTTAAAGCAAGACCTATGTATAACTAAAAATGTAACTTCTGCAATCTAATAAGGTCAGTCAGATCCCCTCAGGATTTACCCTTTAATCATGTACAGCACCTTGTGGATCTTCTGTCAGTGTTAGCCATCTGGATGAGTCACGACGATTGCTTGATGAGTTGGCTCAACAGTCTAAGCATCTGCCTGGCAAGTGCAAGGACATGAGTTGGATACCCAGTGCCATACACAGGCCCTGGAACCTTGGGCACGCTGTGTAGTCCACTGAAACAGGCAAAAAAATTGATCAAATGACACAAACACAAAAATTCCTTTTTAGTAGTGTATCTATCATATAAATATATAATATATTTATTTTCCTTTTACCTTCCTTTTCTCCTTCCCTCCATCCTAGTTTTTCTTTCTTTTTGAACAGTTTCTTCCCATTTCCCAATTTCTAATTGCACATTCTGGCTGTTATTCGCACTTTCAACTTCTTACACTAGGGTCACAACACGATGTTTCCATATTCAAGACTGATTTATTTCATTTGTGAGTATGTTTTCAAGTTACACCCATTTACCTATAAAAGGCTCATACTTATTCTTCTTTAAAGCTAAATAATATCCCAATGTGTAAAAATGTCACATTTTTTAATTTTTTTTATTTTTTTCTTTTCAAAGTTTTATTGATAAACATATAGCAATGAGACAGTTTCCAATCAAATAGAGAGTACAGTTTCAACAAATAATAC
>NW_004524913.1:875320-885952 GCF_000260255.1 Octodon degus
TTCTTTCTTTCTTTCTTTCTTTCTTTCTTTCATATAGTGTCTCCCTACACAACTCAGACTCATAGTGATCCTCCTGTCTCAGCTTCCCCAGCACTGGGATTATAGGCATGCACCACAATGCCCAGTATCAGTGGCTGGAAAGTGGTACCTTGCACTTGCCAAGCCAGTGCTTAGATTTCTGAGCTATCTCCCAGGATCCTGGTATGATTTTTTAATTTTTCTGGAAAAATAACCAGAAGGGGGATAGCTGAGTTGAATGGGTCTTCTGATACTTTAGTTTTGAGGAATTTCCACACTGATTTCCACAGTAGTTGCAAGAGTCTACACTCCCATGAAGAGTGGAGAAGCATTTCTTTTTCCTCTCAACCCCTCCAGAATTTATTTATTGTTTTATTGATAACAACCATTCCTTCTGGGCTGAAGTAGAATCTCAGTTTTGTTTTGATTTGTATCTCTTGGATGACCAATAATGTTGAACAATTTTTCACATAATTATTTGCCATTTGTATTTTTTATTCTGGGAAGTGTGTATTTATCTCAGATGCCAATTTTTGGATTGAGTGTTTGAATTTTAGGGATCTGATTTTTGTCCTCAATTCTTTATATGTTTTACATGTAAGTGCTTTGTCTGAGAGAAAGTTGGCTAAAACCTTTTCTCATTATATCGGTTGTCTTTTCACCAGGTTTGTGATTTATTCTCATGTGCAAAATTTTTTAATCAGATGAGATCCAGTGGTTGATCCTATGTATTATTTCCTGTGCAGTTTGGGTTTTGTTCATGAATTCTCTGCTTACACCTATGTCTTCAAAATTTCAACCTATTTTCTTTTTGAGTATATTTGATGTTTTTGTTTTAATATTTAGATCTTTGATGAATTCTGACTTTAGTTCAGTGCATGGTTATACACATGGGCCTAGATTTAGTCTTTGGCAAGTGGCAAACCAGTTTTTCCAGCACCATTTATTAAAGATGCTGTCTTTCTTCTAATGAACATGTATGGTTTCTTTCTCAAAGATAAAGTGGCTTGAGTGTCTGCATCCTACACTATTCTACTGACCCTCAGTCTACTTTTTTGCCAGTAGTATGCTGATTTTTATTCAGTACCTTTATAGTATACTTTCAAATCAGAGATTGTGATGCCTCCTGCCTTTCCTTTGTTGCCCAGAGTAGTTTTTGCTGTGCAAGATTTTTTTCTGGTCCCAAATGAATTCTAGGAACGTTTTCTCTAGTTTTTGAGGCATGGTAATATCATTGTGATTGAGATTGTACAAATCTGTACAATGATTTTGGGAGTATGCCATTTTCACTATACTGGTTCTTCCTATCCATGAGCAAGGGGTATATTTCCACTTTTCTGCAATCTTCTTCAAACTCCTCACCAAAACAACCCTACAAGGAGTACTAAATATATTCTACACAGAAATAAAAAACTATAATCCCAAAAAAAAATAACAAAGAAATCACCATGCAGGGGAAGAAATTAATAGAGTGGATAAAAAGCAGAGAAGCAACAGAGGGAAATGATCATGACAAAGAGAAGCCAAAACATATTAGGTATAAATATCAATGTAAATGGCCTCAATTCACCAATCAAAAGAAAGAGAAGGGCAGAATTAATCAAGAAACAAGATACACCAATATGTTTTAAACAAGAAACACATTTATCTGAAAAAGAAATTCATAGAACAAAAGATCAAGGAGAGGAAAACAATCTTTTACGCAATGGAAACCCAGAGAAAAGCAGAAAAACACCTCTATTTGCAGAAAATGTGAACCTCAGAGTAAGAATGAACAGATATTGACTTATTTCAAAAATAAATTTGAAATGTTCATTTTTTTCATAATTTTAATAAGAAACAAATAGCAATGAGACAGTTTCAAATCAAATTGGTAGGACAGATTCAATAATTAACACATTGCATGCTCTCTTCCTAGTCATTATTTGCTGTGCAAGATGCATACATGATATTCTATTTAAAAACACTATTATAACAAATCCCTCTATTCAATAAGAGAATGTAACTATATATTTATCCTAATCATTTTGAATACACATACACAAAATGGATATTCATCTATATCCCCTTTTTTGTTTTTCTTAGACTACAAATTTTTTTTGGTAGGACAGTTTCAATAATTTACAGACTGCACGCATTCTTCTTAGTGGTTAATTGCTGTACAAGATGTGGACTTGATATCCTATTTACAAACACCAATAGAACAAATCATTCTATTCATGAAGAGAATGTAACTATATATCTGTCCTAAACACTTTCAATACACAGATACAAAATGGACATTCATCTGTATACCCTTTTTTGTTAAGTTCCATTATTTAAATATTATAGGTATGTAAACTCAGCAAAATATTCTAAAAGAGTCCAGTAGCCCAAAATAGCATTGGGTCTTCCGCTTCACTGGCAATGTCAGAAATTGTTGACCTGAGTACCCCACAGCTCAACATAACAGCATGGCTTTACTTCTTATATTTTGTCTTTACACTTTTCTACTGGATGGTTAAGACCAAGGTAAAGCAGGACCTATGCAACAAGAGTTGTAGCTTTTGGCTCTGATAAGGTCAGTGAAATTCCCTCAGGATTTATCCTGAGATCCTGTACCTCAGATTGTAGAACCTTTGTCAGTGTCAGCCATGCGGATGAGTCACCGCCATTGCTCGGCCAATGAGCTCTCTGTGAAAGCCTGAGAGAATGTTTTCTCTGCATGTGACTCTCCTTAGGCACACTCTACATCATCGATCACTTTCCACTTTGGCCCCATAATCTCCTTGATCAAAAAATTTGGGACACTACCGAGTTACATGACATTACAGTACAAGTTCTCATATGTCCTGAGTCTTAATTGACTTTAGAAGGTTAGGGCCAAAATGTTGGCTTTCCTTGCAGCCCTGCTGTTTCTCTAATTTTGGTCTGCAAATTTAGGTTGTTAACCATCCACAAGACAAACTTATTGTTATTGCTATACAACCTAGGCTATTAAGCTTAACCTTATATCTGTCTGAATATCATACATCTTAGGCATAACATGGAACAGGTATTTTTGATCAAGTGTTGATATGTTGAACTTTAAGTCCCTACAGAATATGATAAAAACATTTAAAAATTAGAATACGTTTTCAAAAATAGGCATAAGGAATTATATATTTCTTATATTTACACATAACTCCAAAAAATCTAACCATATACAACCGTGAAGCGGAACAGTCCCACAATATTCTTTTTCCTATATCTTGCCTTTACTCACCACCCCCTTCTGTTTGAACAATCATATACTTGAGAGACAGCACAGCAGCAACTGGACATGTCATAACAAGCAGCCTGTATTCAGAAGACCAGAATGACAGGCACTCCAAGCATGAAACTTCTATTACAGATTACCATCTTCAGTGCAGTTGCTTATTGCACAGGTATCAGTATATATAGTCAGTCAGTGTGAGAATCTTTCCAATTAACTGCTAGATTAAAAAATCTTCTGGAGATTCTCAGGATCATTGCCTTGCCCATCTTCTACGTTTAACTGCATGGCTTGACATTGTCGTGTTTCCTAGCTCTTCTCCTTTCCCTCTCTTAATGTGTTATTCCTCAATTTCTTGATTTCCTTGTAGTTGTATTATTCTTTTCTATTTGTATTTCTTCTTATGAGTTCTTACAGTAGGGAAACTATATGATATTTCCAAATGTGTGTCTGGTTTATTTCACTTATGATTGTATGTTCAAGTGGCATCCACTTCAATATAAAGGCTTTGAGTTTATCATTCTTTATAGCTGAATAATACTCCATTGTGTAAAAATACCACATGTTTTTCAAGCATTCCTCAGGTGATTGGCATCTTGTTTTTTTCCAAGATTTGGCTATCACAAATTGCGCTGCTATAAACAAAGGCACACATATATCACTATGATATGATGATTTTATTTCCTCAGGGAAAATTCCTAGTAGAGGAATAGCTGGTTTAAATGGGATTAACAGTCCAAGTTTGCTAAGGAGTCTCCACACTGATTTCAATAGTAGTTGCACCAGTCTAAATTCTGACCAGCAGTGGAGAGTGGTTCCTTTTTCCTCACAGCCTTTCCAACATTTGTTGATGGTTGATTTCTTTATGAGAGCCATTCTTTCTGGGGTGACATGGTATCTCACTGTTGTTTTAATTTGCATTTCATAGATGGCTAGTGATGCGGAGCATTTTTTCATATATTTATTCACTTCTTTAGTTTCATCCTCTGAGAAATGTGTGTTCAACCTGGATGCCCATTTCTGTACTAGGAGTTTAAATTTTTGGCCCTAGTTTTTCTTAGTTCTTTATAAATTCTAGAGAGCAGACCTTTCTCTGAGTACTTATTTGAAAAGATTTCAGATCTTTATTCCATTTTGACTTTAGCTTAGTGCATGGTCATAGACGTGGGTCAAGTTTTAGTTTTCGTCATTCATAGAACCAGTTTTACCAGCACCATTTTATAAGGAGGCTATCATTCTTCCAGTGAGTATGTTTGGCCCCTTTGTGAAAGAAAAGGTGGCTGAGTGTGTTTGTAGAGGTTTCAGCGTATTCTCATCTATTCCACTGATCCTCAGGTCTATTTTTTGCCAGTACCATAGCGATTTTTTTTCACAGTAGCCTTGTAATATAATTTCAAGTCAAGAATTGTAAAGCCTCCTGCCTTGTCTTATTGCGCAGAATTGCCTTTGCTGTTCATTTTCTTTTCTGGTTCCAAATATATTTTAGAAATGATTTCTCTAACTCTGTGAGGTATGTTGGTTGTAGTTTGATAGGGATTGCATTAAATCTGTACAGGAATTTTGGGGGTATGGCTATCGTCACAATGTTCGTTCTTTATATCCAGGAGCGTGGAATATGATTCCATTTTCTAAAGTCCTCTATGATCTCTTTTTTTTCAGCGAATTGTAATTATCTGTGAAGAGGAATGGTATTGAATTTTGTGTATTCACTTTTTTTTTCCGACACTGGATTGAACTCAGGCCCTTGCACTTGCCAGTTAAGTGCTTATTTTACTGACACATCGGCCAGGCCCCACTGTGCCATCTCCAAGGCTCCTGAGTATTGACTTTGTATCCTACTATGCTACTGAATTGTTGTGTTAATTCTAGTAGATTCTTGGTGGAGTTTTTTATGTCTTCCAAGGGAAGTATCATGTCATCTGCAAATAATGATAATTTAATATCTTCTTTACCTTTTCTTATGTCTTTCATTACTTTCTCTGGTGTAATGGCTCTAGCTAATGATTGAAGAACTTTATTGAATAGCAGTGGTGATAAAGGACATCATTGTCTTGTACCAGATCTAAGAGTAAATGATTTCAATTTTTCCCCATTAGAATTATGTTAGCCTTTGGCTTTTCATAAATGGCTTTTACTAGATTGAAGTAGAAGCCATCTATTTAAATTTTGTGTAGAAATTTGAACAGGAATGATGGTGAGATTTGTCAAAAGCCATTTCTGCATCAATGGAGATGATTGTTTTTTTTTTTTTCAGTTTTCCTATTTTCCCCATGATTTTATTGATAAACAAATAGCAATGAGACAGTTTCAAATCAAATTGTTTGGACAGTTTCAACAATTAACACATTGCATACATTCTTCCTAGTGGTTAATTGCTGTACTATATGTGGACATGATATCTTATTTATAAACACCATTAGAACAAATCACTCTATTCATTAGGAGAATGCAACTACATATCTATACTAACCACTCTGAATACACAGATACAAAATGGACATTCATCTGTATACCCGTTTTTTTAAGTTCCATTATTTGAATATTATAGATGTGTAAACTCAGCAAAATATTCTAAAGAGTCCTGTATCCCATAATAGTATTGGGTCTTTTGCTTGACTGGCAATGTCAGAAATTGTTGACCTGGTCCCCTACAGCTCAACAAACAGCATGACTTCTGTTCCTAGAACTCGTCTTTATACTTTTCTGCTGGACGGTGAAGACCATGGTAAAGCAGAACCTATGCAACAAGAGTTGTAGCTTTTGGGTCTGATAAGGTGAGTGAAATGCCCTCAGGATTTATCCTGAGATCCTGTACCTCAGATTGTAGAACCTTTGTCAGTGTCAGCCATGTGGATGAGTCACGGCCATTGCTTGGCCAATGTGCTCTCTGTGAAAGCATGAGAGAATGTTTCCTCTCCCTGTGACTCTCCTTAGGCACACTCTACATGGATCACTTTCCTCTTTGGCCCTATAATCTCCTTGATCAGAAAATTTGGGACACTACTGAGTTACATAACGTTATGGTACAAGCACTCATATATCCTGAGTCTTAATTGACCTTAGAAGGCTAGGGGCAAAATGTTGGCTTTCCTTGCAGCCCTCCTTTTTCTCTAATTTTGGTCTGCAAACATAGGTTGTTAACCAACGAGAAGACAAGCTTATTGTTATTACCATACAACTTAGGCTGCTAAGCTTACGCTCACCATCTATCTGCGTATCAAACATCCTAGACATTATATGGAACAGGTATTTTTCATCAAGTATTGATAAGTTGAACTATAAGTCCCTACAGAATATGATAAAAACATTTAAAAATTAGAATATGTTTTAAAATATAGGCAAAAAGAATTATATTCTTCTCATGTTTGCACATAAGTCCAAAAATCTCACCATATGCAACCTTGAAGCAGGACAGTCCCACAATATTCCCTTTCCTGTCTCTTGCTTTCATTCACCACCCCCTTCCTTTTGAACAGCCAACTACATGAGAGTCATCATAGCAGCAACGGGCATGTCATGACAAGCAGCTGATATTCAGAAGACAAGAATGACAGGCACTCCATGCATGAAACTACATTTACAAATTACCATCTGCAGTGCAGTACCTTAGTTATAGGTATCAGTATATACAGTTAGTCAGGGTGAGAATCTTTCCAATTAACTGCTAGATTCAAAAACCTTCTGAAGGTTCTCAGGCTCATTGCCTTGCCCATCTTCTATATATAACTTTATGGCTTGACTTATTCATGTTTCCTAGTTCTTCTCCTTTCCCTCTCTTGATTAGTTAGTCGCTGAGATCCTGCATTCAATTTTACTTGTATTATACCTTTCCATTTGTATTTCTTCTTTTGAGTACTTATGCTAGGGAAACTATATGACATTTACACACATGTGTCTGGTTTATTTCACTTATAAGTATATGTTCAACTGGCATCCACTTCAATATAAAGGCTTCAAATTTATCATTCTTAATAGTGGATTATCTTTCTTAATCATTCCATTAAGATTATCATTCTTAATCATTCCATTGTGTAAAAATACCACATCTTTTTCAACCATTTCTCACGTGATGGGCATCTGGGTTGTTTCCAAGATTTGACTATCACAAATTGTGCTACTATAAACAGGCACACATATACCACTATGATATGATGTTTTCAGATCTTCTGGGAAAATTCCCAGTAGAGGAATAGCTGGTTGAAACGCGATTTCCAGTCCAACTTTTCTAAGGAGTCTCCATACTGATTTCCATAAACGGTTGCACCAGTCTACATTTCCACCAGCAGTGGAGAAGGGTTCCTTTTTCGCCACAGCCTCTCCAACATTTATTGTTGGGTGATTTCTTTATGATAGCAATTCTCTCTGGGGTAGATGATATCTCAATGTGGTTTTAATTTGCATTTCACGAATGGCTAGTGATGTGGCGCATTTTTTCATATATTTATTTGCTTCTTTATTTTATTCCTCTGAGAAGCTTGTGTTCATCTCGGATGTCCATTTCTGGATTGGGTCTTTAGATTGTGGGGCCATATTGTTTTTTAGTTCTTTATAAATTCTAGAGAACAGACCTTTGTCTGAGTATATATTTGTCATGGTTTTTTTCCAAATTTGTGGGTTACTTTTTCACATTGTTGGTCATTTCTTTTGACGTGAAAAAACATCTCAGTAGGTGCAGGTCCCAGTTGTTTATTTTTTCAAGTGTTTCCCGTGTGATTTGATTTATGTTCATGAACTCTTGCCTACCCCTATGTCTTCAAGAGTTCCTCCCAGTTTCTCTTCCAGGAGATTTAGTGTCTTTGCTTGAATATTTAGATCTTTCATTAAATGTGACTTTAGTTGAGTGCACGGTGATGGACCTGGGTCAAGTTTGAGTTTTCGGCATGTAGAGAGTCAGTTTTTTTCCAGCACCATTTGTTAAAGAGGCTATCTTTCTTCCTGTGAGTATGTTTCTCCTCTTTGTCAAAGAAAAGGTGCCTGAGTGTGTTCATAGTGGCTTCAGTGTCTTCTAATCTACTCCACTGATCCTCAGGTCTATTTTGTTGCCAGTACCATGCTGATTTTATCACAGTAGCCTTGTAGTATAATTTCAAGTCAGGAATTGCAATGCCTCCTGCCTTGTCTGTATTGCCCAGAATTGCCTTTGCTATTCTAGGTCTTTTCCGGTTCCAGATAAATTCTAGGAATGATTTCTCTAGCTCTCTGAGATATGTCGGTGGTAGTCTGATAGGGATTGCATTAAATCTGTTAAGCAATTTTGGTAGTATGGCCATCTTCACAATGTTGGTTCTTCCTATCCAGGAGCATGGGATATCTTTCCATTTGCTGAAATCCTCTACTAACTCTTTCTTCAGAGTACTGTAATTTTCTTGAAAATATCTTTGTCTTCTTTTGTAATATTAATTCCAAAGTATTTTATTTTCCTCGGTGCTATTGTAAAAGTTATTGTTTCTATAATTTCCCTCTCAGAGTGTTAGTTGTCTATGAAGAGTAATGCTATTTATATTTACTTACGGATTTTATAACGTGCTATGCTACTGAATTTCTGTATTAATTCTAGTAGCTTCTTGGTGGAGTTTTTTAGGTCTTTCAAGTAAAGTCTCATGTCATCTGCAAAAAATGTTATTTTAACTTCTTCTTTGCCTATTCTTATTCCTTTTATTTGTTTCTCTTATCTCTTGGCTCTAGCCAATGATTACAGAACTATATCGATTACGAATGCTGTTAGGAGACATCCTTGACTTGTACCTGATCGAAGAGTGAAAGATTTCAGTGGTTCACCCTTTAGGATTATGTAAGCTGTTGTGTTTCCATAAATGACTTTTACCGTATTGAAGTAGAGGCCATATATTCCAATTTTCTGTAGCCCTTTTAACATGAATGAGTGTTGGACTTTGTAAAAAGCCTTTCCTGCATCAATGGAGATGATCATGAGATTTTATTTTTCGTTCTATTAATATAGAGTATTACGTTTATAGATTTTCGTATACTGGAACACCATTGCATTCCTGGGATGAACACTACCTAGTCATTGTGTATGATCTTCTTGATGATTTGCTGTATTCTATTTACTGGAATTTTTTTTCAGAATTTTGGCATCTATGTTCATGAGGGAAATCGGCCTGTAGTTCTCTTTCTCAGTTGTATGTTTCCCTGGTTTGGGATCAGTATAAGACTTGCTTCCCGGAATGATTTTAGGAGGATTGCTTCCTTTATATTTCATGGAAGAGTTTGAGGAGTATAGGGACTACATCTTCTGTAAATGTCTTGTAGAATTTAGCTGTGAATAAATCCTGACCTAGACTTTTCTTTGCGAGTATGTTTTTAATTACATCTCATAATTCATTGGCTGTTATTGGGCTATTGAGAGTGGTTATATCTTCTCGATTCAGTTGTGATAATTTGTAACTTTCTAGGAATCTCTCCATTTCTTCTGTGTATTCTTTTCTCTAAGAGTAAAGATTCTCAAAGTAGCTATTGATAATCTTCTGAATTTCTACTGGGTCTATGGTAATTATACCGTTTTCATTCCTTATTGCTTGTATTTGAATTTTTTCTTTCCTTTTTTTGATGGGGTTAGCTAGCGGCTTATCTACTTTATTTATTCTTTCAAAGAACCAGTTTTTTTGCATTACTAATACTTTGGAATATTTTGATCATCTGAATTGAATTAATATCTATTCTAATCTTTATGATTTCCTCCCGTCTTTGTGCTCTGGGTTTGGTTTGATCTTCCTTTTCTAGTTGTTGAAGGTGCAGGGTGTCATTTAATTTGCGACAGTTAATGGAGTTGGTGGACATATACAGAGTGTTTCACCCAAACACAGCTGAATACACATTTTTTCTTAGCTGCACATGGGTCATTTTCTAAAATAGACCACATACTCGTCCATAGGTCATGCTTAAGTACATACAAGAAAACAGAAATTATCCCTTGAACATTATCCGCCCACAGTGCAATGAAACTGGAAATAAAGGACAAAAGAAACCAGAAAAAACTTTAAATACATAGAAAATAAAAGCCACCCTATTCAGCAACCAATGGGTCACAGATGAAATTAAACAAGAAATTCAAAAATATCTAAAATTCAGTGAAAATTCAAGCACAACTTATCATAATTTATGGATACATTGAAAGCAGTTCTCAGAGGGAAACTCATATTTGTGAACTCACATATTAGGAAAACAGAACGGGAACAAATGAACACCCTGATGCTGCACCTTCAGCAACTAGAAAAGGAAGAGCAAACCAAACCCAGAGCCCAAAGATGGGTGGAAATCATAAAGATTAGAGCAGAAACTAATTCAATTGAGACGAACAAAACATTTCAAAGAATTAAAAAAGCAAAAAGCTGGTTCTTTGAAAGATTAAATAAAATTGA
>NW_004524913.1:888644-889239 GCF_000260255.1 Octodon degus
CATGCCAGTTACTGCTATGATGTCTCTCGGGTAGGTGGATGTTCAAGAAGAAGGGGGTGGTGAATGAAAGCAAGAGACAGGAAAAGGAATATTGTAGGAATATCCTACTTGAATGTTGTATATGGTGAGATTTTTGGACTTTTGTGCCAATATGAGAAGTATATAATTTTTTATCCTCTTTTTAAAATATAATTTAATGTGTAAATATTTTATTATCGTATTTTGTAGGCACTTAAAGTTCAACATATCAATACTTGATGAAAAATACCAATTCCTTTTTATGCCTAAGATGTTTGAAATGCAGTGAGATAGTGAGGTTAAGCTTAATAGCCTAAATCGTTTGATAATGATAATAAGCTTGTCTTCTGGATGTTCAACAACCTAAGTTTGCAGACCAAAATTAGCGAAAAAGGAGATCTACAAGGAAAGCCAACATTTTGGTCCTAACCTTCTAAGGTCAATTAAGACTCCGGACATATTAGAACTTGTACTGTAACGTTATGTACCTAGGTAGTGTCCCAAATTTTCTGATCAAGAAGATTATGGGGCCAAAGAGGAAAGTGATCGATGACGTAGAGTGTGCCTAAGGAGAGTC
>NW_004524913.1:889834-904039 GCF_000260255.1 Octodon degus
TTATTTGTTGAATCTGTCCTTCCGATTTGATTTGAAACTATCTAATTGCTATCTGTTTATCAATAAAATGTTGGGAAAAAAAGAAAATGCAGGAAACAATGCCAAGGCCATGAGTGCATGCACCGACACCATCAAGGCCCTCATCAAGCCCAAGGAGGTCAAGCTCAGATCATTCCAAAGGGAGTAAACCGCAGGCTCGCTCTACTTGCCTATATTGCCCACACCAAGCTTGGGAAGAGTATCAATGCCTGCATTGCCAAGGGTCGCAGGGCTTGCCGGCCAAAGGCCCAGGCTCCAGCCAAGGCCCAGGCTCCAGCTTTTGCTCCATCCCAGGCTCCCAATGGTGCCCAGGCCCCCATGAAGGCTCCACAGTAAAAGCCTCTTACTGCTGATGTAAAAACAGAAGGACTGGGGTGCCATCTGTGGGGGGCTGGTGTCCTCCTTTGCTCTTTGTACAAATAAACCTGAGGCAGGATAAAAAAAATCTGAGTTCCTCTATACCTTTCTGCAGCTGTTTCTTTATTGCAGAAGCCATTGATTCTTTGTTTTCACCTGTGTGATTCTCAATTTGTTCTGTGTTAGTGTCCTCTGCGCTTGTTAAGTGTGGGCTTGAGTTCCGAGTTTGCATTTTGTTCCTTCTTGTCATTTTGTGTAGCACTGTCTTCTGACCTTTGTTGTAGATCTTCATTGTAGTTATAACCTTAGTATGTACTGAAGTTCAGGTGCAGATCTACAAAGTTAGGATTTATCCAGCTGTGCTTAGCTTGGGTCTGGCTGCTGTGCTCAGCTCCTTCCTGTTGCTGCCCTTGCGGGTGAACCTGTTGTGCCCTTCTGGCTAGATTTTCTGCTCCTGCACTAGCTGGGTGGTTCTTTCCTCTACACTGTCTGCAAGGGTTGCAGCTGCAGGGTTACACCACAGGCATGTATGCCAGGCTTGAGCTGAACCGGGATGGGACAAGGTGGAGTAGGTGGGAGAGGCAGCTCTTCTACACACTCACTTGGTCTGGGCTAGGAGTGAGTCTGGGGGTTCTAGGAATGTGGCAGAAATTCCTCCTTGGCGAGCATGGTTGGGAAGGTGCTGCGGAGTTGAGAGGGCCATCCCAAGTGGGTGGAAGAGGGTCACACCCCGGCTACACCTGGGCTGGGACCAGTAGTCAGTCCTGCCGGTGCAGGGTAGCCAGAAGTCCTCCCACAAACTCACCGTGCCTGGGCTAGGACTGGGTCTTGCTATGGAGTTTTGGGTATTGACATTATAACCTGTTATGCTCCTGAATTTCTGTATTAATTTTAGTAGCTTCATGGTGGAGTTTTTTTGGTTTTCCAAGTATCATGTCATCTGCAAATAAATATAAGTTAACTTCTTCTTTGCCTATTCTTATTCCTTGCATTTCTTTCTCTTTTGTAATGGCTGTAGCTAATGACTCTAGAACTATATTGAATAGGAGTGGTGATAACGGACATCCTTGTCGTTTACCAGATTGAAGAGTATAAGATTTCAGTTTTTCCCCATTGAGGATTATGTTAACCGTTGGATTTTCATAAATGGCATTTACCAGATTGAAGTAGAGGCCATCTATTCCAATTTTCTGTAGGTTTTTGAACATGAATGAGTGTTGGACTTTGTAAAAAGCTTTTTCTGCATCAAAGGAGATGATCATGTGGCTTTTAGTTTTCGCTCTATTGACATAGTGTATTACATTAATAGATATTTTAAAATTGAACCATCCTTGCTTTCTGGGGATGAATACTACCTGGTCATGGTGTATGATCTTCTTGATGATTTGCTGTATTCTATTTGCTAGGATTTTACTGTTGATTTTGGCATCTATGTTCATGAGGGTAATCAGCCTATATTACTCTTTCTTAGTTGCATCTTTCCCTGGTTTTGGTATCAGTATAAGACTTGTGTCCTGGAATGATTTGGGGAGGATTGCTTCCTTTTCAATTTCATGGAAGAGTTTGAGGCGTATGGGGACTACATCTTCTGTAAATGTCTTGTAGAATTCAGCTGTGAATCCATGCGGACCTGGACTTTTCTTTGCCTGTAGGCTTTTAATTACATCTCATAATTCATTGGCTGTTATTTGGCTATTTAGAGTAGTCATATCTTGTGTATTTAGTTGATGTAATTTGTACCTTTCTAGGAATCTGTCCATTTCTTCTGTGTCTTCTATTCTGTGAGAATAATGATTCTCAAATTAGCTATTGATAATCATCTGATTTTCCACTGAGTCTGTCCTAATTACGCCCTTTTCATATATTATTGCTTGTATTTGAAATTTTTCTTTCTTCTTTTTGATGAGTGCAACTAGGGGCTTATCCATTTTATTTAATCTTTCAAAGAACCAGCTTTTTGCTTTTTTAATTTTTTGAAATGTTTTGTTCGTCTCAATTGAATTAATTTCTGCTCTAATCTTTATGATTTCCTCTCATCTTTGGGCTCTAAGTTTGGTTTGCTCTTCCTTTTCTAGCTGTTGAATGTGCAGCATTAGGGTATTTATTTGTTCCCGTTCTGTTTTCCTAATGTGTGTGTTCACACCTATGAATTTCTCTCTGAGAACTTCTTTGATCGTATCCCATAAATTGCAATAGGTTTGCGTGAATTTTCATTGAATTTTAGATATTTTTGAACTTATTGTTTAATTTCATTTGTGACCCATTGGTTGCTGAGTAGAGTGTCATTTAATTTCCATGTATTTAAAGTTTTTTCTGGTTTCTTTTGTCACTTATTTCCAGTTTCATTGCACTGTGGTCAGATAAGGTGCATGGGATAATTTCTGTTTCCTTACATATACTTACTTAATCTTGACATATGGACCAGAATGTGGTCTATTTTAGAAAATGACTCATGGGCAGCTGAGAAAAATGTGTATTCAGCTGTGTTTGGGTGGAACACTCTGTATATGTCCACCAAATCCATTTTTTCAAGCTCTGGTTCATTTCTGTTATTTGTTTGCTAAATTTTTGTCTGGTTGACCTATCTTTTGGAGATAAAGGGGTGTTAAGTTCTGTTAAAATTGTGGTATTGGATATTAGATTTTTCATGTCCATTAACAGTTTCTTCATACAGTTCTGTGCTCCCATGTTTGGTGCATACATATTTATGAGTGTTTCATCTTCCTCTTGAATTTTTCCCCTAAGCAGTATGTATTGGCCTGCTTTATTTCTCTTGATCATTGTTGGTTTGAAGTTGAGACTGTCTGAGAATAGGATTGCTACCTCTGCTTTTTTCGGATGTGCTGGGGCATGTAGTATTTTGTTTCATCTTTTGACTTTCAGCCTATGGATGTCTTTATGAATTAAATGTGTTTTTTGTTTACAGCATATTGTTGGATTTTGTTTCCTAATCCACTGTGACAGTCTATTTCTCTTAATTGGTGAATTGAGTCCATTTACATTGATGGTAAGAATTGAGATGTATTGACTTACGATTGATATGTTATTTGTTGTCATTTACTTCTTTTTCTGCTGTGTTTAATTGCTTGCCCTATTTAGTTGTTGCTTCTGATCACATTCTTGGGGTTTTTATCATTTTCATCCCTCTCTAGAAGAACTTTCAGTGGCCTGTGTAGGGCTGGGTTTGTCATCACGAAATTTTTTAGCTGTTCTTTGTTACGAAAGTATTTCACTTCTCCATCAAACTTGAAAGAGAGTTTTGCAGGGTATAGTAGTCTGGGCTGGAATTTGTTTTCATGGAAGACTTGAAGTACTCTGCTCCATGCTCTTCTTGCCTTCATGGTCTGTGAAGAGAAGTCAGCCATAATTCTGATGGGTTTTCCTTTGAATGTGATCTGCTTCTTTTCTCTAGCGGCTTTCAGTATAGTTTTCTTGTGCTGAATTTCTGGGATCTTGACTATTATCTGTCTTGGTGTGTTTTTCATTGGGTTAAAGTTAGTTGGTGTTCTGTATGCTTCAGTTACCTGAATGTTAGATTGTTTCCTCATATTTGGAATATGTTCTGCTATTACTTCTTCCCATACTTTTTTATTGTCTTTTGTATTGACTCCTTCTTTCTCATTGATGCCTATTAGTCTCACCTTGTTCTTCTTTTCATCATCTTGCAGATGATGGATTATTCTTTCCTGCATCTTTGTGTTTAAGAGATCCTTTCTTACCCTTTTACTAGCTGCACCAGCATCTTCAAGATCTGAAACTCTGTCTTCACTTTCGCCTCAATGGTTTTGCAAGCTTGTGATTGAGATTTTAATTTCTTCTATATCTCTTTGACTCTGCTTCACTCGATCTATTTCTTTCCTGTATTGCTCATTCAAGGAATCCGTCATTTTTGTAATTTCCTCTATTTTTTTAATCAAAGTCTTCTTTGTTTTTTTAAATTTTATTTATTTATTTGTGTGTGTGTGTGTGTGTGTGTGTGTGTGGCCAGCTCAGCTCACCAGGGGGCGGGGCTGACTGGCATGTGGTGCTGGGGGATTGAACCGTGGTCCCTGTGCTTTGCTACAGCTTGTTTTCAGTAGGTGATTTTAGACCATTGAGCCATCTCACCAGCCCCCTCAATGTCTTCTTTAGAAGCAGTTATGAATTCTTTTACTGCAGTGTTTTTTTCAGATTGGTTTTCCTCCCTGTGTTTCTGTAATTGCTTCTTTACCTCAGATGCTATGAGTTCTGAGAATTCTTTTTTATTTCAGAAAAGAATTATGGTCTGAGATACTGTATAACTTTCTGCTGTTGCTTGTTTACTATCCACGCTGTTAATTCATGCATTTGAACCAAACTAGAGTCCTTTGCACTTATTCTGTGTGTGTAGTGATTTTCCTCCTTATGTTTCTGCATTTGATTCTTTACTGCACATGTTATTAATTCAGGGATTTCTTTTTTTATTTTCAATCTGAGTCCTCTGTACCTTTCTGCAGCTGTTTGTTTCTTTCAGATGCCGTTTATTCATTGCTTTTAGCTGTGTGATTCCTAATTTGTTTTGTGTTAGTGTCCTCTGCACTTGTTACGGGTGGGCTTGGATTCTGAGTTAGCACTTTGTTCCTTCTCGTCATTTTGTGTAGCACTGTCTTCTAACCTTTGTTGTAGTCATAACCTTAGCATGTACTGATGTTGAGGTTCAGATCTATAAAGATTGGATTAATTCAGTTGTGCCTGGCTTGGGTCTGGCTGCTGTGCTCAGCTCCTTCCTGGTGCCACCCTTGGGGTTGAATCTGTTATGCCCCTTTGTCAAGATTTTATGCTCCTGCACTACCTGGGGGGTTCTATCCTCTGCACTCTCTGCAGGGATTGCAGCTGCCTCCCAAGGTGTGGAAGAGTGTCTCACCCACGCTGCGACTGTGCTGGGACCAGTAGTAATTCTCGCTGGCGCAGGGTAGCAGGAAGCTCTCTCACACACTCACCGGGCCTGGGCTAGGACTGGGTTTGGTGGTTCCTGGAATGTGGCAGAATTTCCCACTCAGCCATAGTGGTGGC
Organism: Octodon degus; assembly: GCF_000260255.1. Classification (NCBI taxonomy): domain Eukaryota; kingdom Metazoa; phylum Chordata; class Mammalia; order Rodentia; family Octodontidae; genus Octodon; species Octodon degus. The sequence continues at coordinate 895,262 of NW_004524913.1, forward strand.
GGAGTTGCTGCAGAGTCTTTGGTGGCATGCCAAGAGGGCGGAAGAGGGTCTCACCAATACTGCGTCTGGGCTAGGAGCAGTAGTAGGTCCCGCCTGTGCAGGTTCGCAGGAAGCTCTCCCACACACTCACTGGGTTGGGGCTAGCACTGGGTCTTATGTTGTTTTTTAGTTTTTGCTCTATTGACATAGTGTATTACATTCATAAATTTTTGAATATCTATCCATTCTTGCCTCCCTGGGATGAATCCTTCTTGTTCATGTTGTATGATATTATTGATGATTTACTGTATTCTTTTTTTTTTAATTTTATTTATTTATTTATGTGTGTGTGTGTGTGTGTGTGTGTGTGTGTGTGTGGCCAGCTCAGCCCACCAGGGGGCGGGGCTGGCTGGCATGTGGTGCTGGGGGATTGAACCGCGGTCCCTGTGCTTTGCTAAGCTTGTTCTAAGTAGGTGCTTTAGACCACTGAGCCATCTCACCAGCCCCGATTTACTGTATTCTATTTGCTAGGATTTTATTGAGGTTTTTTGCATCTATCATCATGAGGGAGATTGGCCTGCAGTTCTCTTTCTTAGTTATGTCTTTCCCTGGTTTTGGTATCAGTATTATACTTGCCTCCAGGAATGATTTTGGCAGGATTGCTTCATTTTCAATTTCATGGAAGAGTTTGATAAGTATACAGACTACATCTTCTGCAAATTTGTTGTAGAATTCAGTTGTGAATCCATCCAGACCTGTACTGTTCTTTGTCTGTAAGCTTTTTATTACATCTCATATTTCGTTGGCTGTTATTGGGATATTGAGAGTGCTTATATCTTGTAGATTCAGTATTGGTAATTTGTACCTTACTAGGAAACTGTCCATTTCTTCTGTGCCTTCTATTTTGTGAGAGTAAAGATTCTCAAAGAAGCTACTGACAATCTCCTGAATTTCCATTGGCTCTGTGGTAATTACACCCCTTTCATTCCTTGTTTCTTGTATTTGAATTTCTTCTTTCCTCCTTTTGATGTGGTTATCTAGGGGATTTATCCATTTTTTTAGTCTTTCAGAGAACCAGCTTTTTGTTTCATTAATTCTTTGAACTGTTTCCTTTGTCTCAATTGAATTAATTTCTGCTGTAATCTTTATGATTTCTTCCCATCTTTGGACTATGGGTTTGGTTTGCTCTTCCTTTTTTAGTTGTTGAAGGTGCAGCATTAAGGTATTTATTTGTTCCCATTCTGCTTTCCTAATGTGTGCGTTCACAGCAATGAATTTTCCTCTGATAACTGCTTTCACTGTATCCCATAAATTCTGATAAGTTTTGGTTTAAAGTTCCTTGCATTGGAGATATGGTTGAATTTCTTCTTTAATTCCGTGTGACCAAATGGTTTCTGAGTATGATGTCACTTCATTTCCATGTAATTATTGTTTTTTTTTTCTGTTTTCTTTTGAGATTTATCTCCAGTTTCATAGCACTGTGCTCAGACAAAAGGTATGGGATAATTTCTGTTTTGTTACAGATACTTTAGTTTGACCTATGAACCAGTATGTGGTCTATTTTAGAAAATGATCCATGTGCAGCTGAGAAAAATGTGTATCCAGTTGTGTTTGGGTGGAACAGTCTGTATATGTTCACCAAGTCCTTTTGTTTCATGCTCTGGTTCAGTTCTGTTGTTTCTTTGCTAATTTTTTTGTCTGGTAGACCTATATTTTAGGGATAAGGTAGTGTTAAGCTCTCCTGTTAAGACTGTGGTATTGGATATTACATTTTTCATATCCATTAAGATTTGCTTTATATAGTTGGGTGTTCCTGTGTTTGGTGCATATATATTTATGGGTGTTACCTCTTCCTCTTGGATTTTTACCCTAACCAGTATATAGTGGCCTTTTTTATTATGCTTGATCATTCTTGGATTGAAGTTGAGACTCTCTGAGAAAATTCTTGCTATCCCTGCTTTTTTCTGAGGTGCTGGGTCATGTACTGTTGTTTTTCATCCTTTGACTTTAAGCCTATGAATGTCTTTATGAGTTAAATGTACAGCATATTGTACATATTCTATTGTACAGCATATTGTTGGATTTTGTTTCCTAATCCACTGTCCCAGTCTATTTCTCTTAATTGGTGAATTGAGTCCATTTACATTGATGGTTAGAATTGAGATGTATTCACTTATGATTGACATGTTGTTTATGTGTTGTCATTTACTCCTTTTTCTCCTGTGTTTAATTGTTTGTCCTATTTAATTGGATGCTTCTAATCTCATTTATGTAATTCTCATCATTTTGGTCTCTCTGTAGAACATCTTTCAGATGCCTGTGTAGGGTTGACTTTGTCATCATGAAATTCTTTTATTTTTTATTGTTGTGGATGTATTTCACTTCTCTGTCAAACTTGAAAGAGAGTTTTGCAGGGTATAGTAGTCTGTCCTGGAATTTTCTCCATAGAGGTATTGAAATACTCTGCTCCATGCTCTGCTTGCCTTCATTCTTTATGAAGAGAAGCCAGCCATAATTCTGATGGATTTTCCTTTGAATGTAATATGCTTCTTTTCTCTAGCTGCTTTCAGTATATTATTCCTGATCTGAATTTCTGGGATTTTGACTACTATATGTCTCAGTGTGTTTTTAATTGGGTTGAGGTTACTTGGTGTTCTATATGTTTCGGTTATCTGAATATCAGATTGTTTCCTCATAGTTTGGAAGTTTTCTGCTATTACCTCTGCCCATATTTTTTAATGTCATTTATATTGACTCCATCTTTCTGATTGATACCTATTAGTCTCAGATTGTTCTTCTCTGCATCGTCTTGCAAATGTTGAATTATTTTTTCCTGAATCCTAGTTGTTTTTAATAGTTCCTTTCTTACCTTTGCACTAGCTGCACCAGCATTTTGAAGATCTGAAACTCTGACTTCCCTTTCACTCAAACTGTTTTGCAAGCTTGTGATTGAGATTTTAAGTTCGTTATGTCTCTTTGACTCTGCTTCTTGCGATCTATTTCTTTCCTGTATTGCTCATTGAAGGAGTAATTCATTTTTCTAATGTCCTCTATTTTTTTAATCCATGTCTTCTTTAGAAGCAGTTATTAATTCTTTTACTGAAGTTTGTTTTTCAGATTGTGTTTCCTCCCTATATTTTTGTAGTTGATTCTTTACTTCAGATGCTATGAGTTTAGAGAATTCTTTTATTATTTCAGAAAAGTATTGTGCTCTGAGTGCCTCTATAACTTTCTGCTGTTGCTTATTTAGTATCAACGCTAGCAATTCATCCATTTGAGCTGAGCTAGTAGAAAAGAATTTTAGTCTGATTGCATCTATCACTTTCTGCTGTTGCTTTTTTGCTATCAACAGCATTAATTCGTAAATTTGAGCTGAGCTAATGTCCTCTGCACTTGTTCTGTGTGGGCATTGGGTTTCTTCCATATGTTTCTGCATTTGATTCTTTACTGCTGATGCTATTAATTCAGATATTTCTTTTTTCATTTCCAATCTGAGTTCCTCTATACCTTTCTGCAGTTGTTTATTTATTTCAGAAGATGTTTATTCATTAATTTCAGCTGTGTGATCCCCAATTTGTACTGTGTTAATGTCCTCTGCACTTTTTGTGGGTAGGATTTGGGTCTGAGATTGCATTTTGCCCCTTCTTGTTGTCATTTTTTTTTGTAGCACTGTCTTCTGACTTTTGTTATAGGGCTTTTGTGCAGTTATAACCTCATTACCTAATGAAATCCAGGTGCAGATCTACAAAGTTTGGATTTATTAAGCTGTGCCTGTCTTGGGTCTTGCCGCTGTGCTCAGCTCCTTCGTGCCTCCGCCCTTGGGAGTGAACCTGTTGTGCCCCTCTGGCAAGATGTTCTTCTCCTTGAGTAGCTGGGTGATTCTGTTCCCTGCTATCTCTGCACCGATTCCAGCTGCAGGGTTTCTCCCCAGGCTTGTATGCCACACCTGAGCTGAGTCTGGAGGGGATAATTTGGAGTAGTAGGGAGAGGAAGCTCTCCCATGCACTCACTGTGCCTGGGTAGGGCTGGATCTTGGTGTCCCAAAAACGCAGCAGAAATTCTCACAGGGCAGGCGAGGTTTGGGGATGCTGCGTAGAGGTAGTGGGGTCCCAAGTGGGTGTAAGAGCTTCTCATCCACATTTCTTCTAGGCTTGGACCTGAAGTTCTCACCAGCACAGTGTATCTGGAAGCTCTCCCACACACTCACCATGCCTTGGCTAGTACTGGATCTGGAGGTCCCCATAATGCGTCAGAAATTCTCACTCGGTGGGCTGGTTGGGGTTGTGCTGTGGAGTGATGCCATTTTCCCAAGGGATTGGAAGCAGGTCTCACAATCGCTGTGCCTTGGCTTGGATCGGCAGGTCCGGATGGCAAAGTGTAGTGGGTAGATCTCCCGAACACTCCTTTTTATTTCTTATGGCATCAACAAAATAAAAGATTTAGAGGTAAATTTGACAAAATATTGTGCCCTACAGGTTATAAAACGTTGATAACAAAAGCCAATTAAGACATAGATAAATGGGAACTATCCCATGTTCCCACATCAATACTATATGTTAAGTTTTCAGTATACCCAAACCAATATACTCATCCCAATCACATCAAATTTCAATAGAATTCCTTTCAGAAATATAAAAAAATACAATGCTAATATTTGCGTAGAACCACCAAAAATCTCGAGTACAAACCAATACTGAGAATGAAAAAAACTTTGGTGAAATCACATTAATTTTAAAAGTATATTATAAACTTAAAATGATTAAAACAATATGGTGTTATCATATAAATGGAATCATAAATAAATGGAACAGAATAGAACAGAAATAAATCAAAAATAAAACAAAGAAAAAACAAAAGGACTGGACAGATAGCTCAGCAGACTAAAGCTCCTGCTTAGGTAAGTGTTAGGTTACCAGGGTTCAATCCCCATGCCATGCCTGCCCTGCCCCTAGGATGTGCTGAGACAGCGAATGAGACTGAGCATGGTGGTGCATGCCTGTCATCCCAATACTTGGGAAACTGGAAACAGAAGGATCATGTGAGTCTGATCTGTGCAGTGAGATCCTGTAGACCCTGTACTAAATACATAAAAAGGAGAAAGAAATCCAAACATGTATGATCAAATAATTTTCAGTGAGGCATTAGTAGGATGTAATGGGGGAAAAGATAGATTTTTCAGTAAATGACACAAACACATTTCTTCATGCAAAAAATGAAACTCTACTCTCATAACATACATTAAAAAAAAACCTGATGTTGGTAAAAGGCCTTAATGTAAGATCTGATATCTACAAAAATAAAAATCAAGTACTGATGAAAAAAATGAAAAAAAATGAAAACTCTACCAGTGACTTAGTTTTATATTTCCTTCCTTTTGGTAATGTATTTTGACTATAGAAGACATTTGCCCTGATATTTTATTCAATTTGTTATCTTATTATATAGGATTACTTGTAGGTATTGTTTGAGATACCCAAATGTCCATATCTTCCAAATAATGTTTATATTTTCTGAGATATAATGGTGTTTCTTAAATATATTTTTTGTATCACAACAGGGCTTGAAATGAAGAATTTTCCAAAGAGGTAGATTGAGATTATCTGTATGCAAACAAAGCATATTTAGCATATAAGTACATACAACTGTGAGGCTGGGTGATGTATTTCAAATTTCTGATTCTAAATACTCATGAAGCTGAGGAGGCAGGAAGATTACAAGTTTGAGGCAAAACTGGGCAACTTAAGAAGACCCTTTCTCAAAATAAAAAATACAAAAGTGCCAGGCATATAGCTTAGTAGTGGAGTGACCTTGGACATATCCCCAGTGCCAGGATAACAAATATATACAGGTGTGAACATTTTCTTCAGTATAAACAACATAGTCTGTCTTTTCTTATGAAAAGAGAAAATTAATTGCGTTTTCTTTAACATCCTATTTTTAAGTGTCTCAGCTCATTTTTTCTCTTTTTCAAGGATTAGAACTGTGTGGGCACACCCACAATGGGAATGCTTTAAGCCCCTTATACACATGGCAGCTGAGTACTGATGCAGGAACTGTATAACAGCGGCACACCCTCCCAAGATTGTGCCTTCTTCTTGGACTCAGAACCTCTTGGGATACTGAGAATCATGACCACTTTGAGCCAAAATGCTGCCGTCCAAAGTGGGTATACAATTTTTCAAGAGGGAATCCTTTGCATCAGAAAATTTCTGCTCAGTAAAGAACTGTCATTGTTTCCTTAAATGTGTTATTGGAGATGCTATAAAATTAAATGTCATAGTGTAGTCTTGTATCTGAGACATCTTGATTCACCTCAGGAGCTCTGAAAGGAATTTGTGAATTGCGGGAAAGAACTGATCAACTATTTAAGAATTCTCTAGATATGCTCAGCTGTTACTTAATGTAGGATACTAGCTTTGTTTTGTGTCAGGTTATCTTCCTATAAGCCTCATGGCTTGATAGCACTGTAGCTCCCCTGGATTTATGTCCTTAACCGTAATTTTAAATGATTCCCTTTTTTAATCTTTTGTGTACATTAAATAATTCCATAGATGACTGCTTTACAATTTTGTCTCTGCACTTCAATTGTAAATAGTTTAAAGAATTGCTGTTTTCTGATTTCTTTTATGATATTGCCTTTTTATTAGTATGTACCTTTAAAAGTACATTTAGTTTGTGAAAAATTGAATAAAACATTCTACACATGCTAAAAATAGAAACACTCAAATTAATTTAAGAGTCAGAAATTATTTTCAACACTGTTGTCACAGATATGTTGCCAAAGAGTTGCACTCTTTGGTCACAGAAGATTTCTTTTTTATGAAAATTTACATCAGGGAATTTCCAATCTGCATGGCTAATCAGATCATGAAAATAGCCTTGTTATGTAATTTTGACAGTTTGATGGCACTTAATAAATTAGATTCAGACTGTCATACTGCATTTTGTAACCACAATAGCAGCATGTCTTCTTTGCATTACTTAGTATAACATCTGTAAAAGCATATTTAATTAACTGATAATAATATAACCGATATGAAAAAAATTCATTAGTCAAGTATATTTGAGAATATACATCTCAGTGCTGTTTAATATTTCAATTCTGGGGGCTGGGGAGATGGCTCAGTGGAATAAGTGCTTCCCTGGCAAGCACAAGGGCCTGAGTTAAATCCCAGGTTCCAAAAAAAAAAAATTCAATTTTCATTTTGATTCTCAAAAAAGAAATATATCATATTTCTCAAGTTGCTTCAAATAATGCCTTTTGGGGGCAAAGCTTCTGAGGAACAAATATGGTGAAGAACTGAGACATTTCAGAGACTTAAAGACAATGTGCAAGAATACCTGAATTTACAATTAGATAACGTGTGTATGTTCCATATCCTTATTTATTTACCATATAATCTTAACCAGTTTATTTGAGTCTCATGTTTTTTATTCTATGAGAAGAGAATTTCAGCTTGCTTCAGTAGTAGCCATTATTAATTAAGTTACTTTCTAAATACACTTAATATCCTTCTGTGAAAAGGCATAATCTATTCTTCCACCTCCTAAATCTGGACTGGTTTTGATGCTATTTTTTTTTTTTGCTGTTACAGTATGGTGGAAATGATGGTGAATCATAAAAATTATCCGTTGCTTATGTCTTGGTTTCTTGTAGAACTTACCTTGGGAGAAGCCAGATATCATGTAAGAAGTTAATTCAATGGATGTCATAATGTTTTGAGGAATTCCAAGTTAGCAATGGAGACAGGATACATGTGGAGAGCAGCTGGCATCTGACATGTAAGTCATGAGATCATTTTAGACACCGCAGCTTCAGGGGTGATACGTGCAATAGTATCCATGAATTCAACCAATAGCTTAAACCTCATTTCCAGACTTTTGTCCCAGAACAGCCATGCTGGGCTCCCAAATACATTCAAACCACTTCAAATGATTCAATTACCCAGTGCTTTGACCCTCAAAATAGTGAGAAGAGTACTGTAGTGGTTAACACATTATGTCAACTTGGCTGGATTGGCCCTGGGATTCCACGACCTGGTGTGAAAGGGCCCCGCCCTAAGGCAGGGAATGTCCAGCTTAGAGTGACTCAGCACTTAAAGGGTATGTAAAGAGGTTGAGGAAGGATTAAACATGCCATTTCTTCAGAGGAGCTTGATCATCGCAGCAACTCCAATCATCATAAATCAGTGTGAAAGGAAGAGAGAGAGGCTTGACAGACTGCAGATGCTGATCCTTCCTCTGCTCTTCACTGCTTTCTGCTACTTGGAGGCACCTGAATAAGGACTGGAACCTCCAGTAACTGTGAGCTAAATAAACCTTTATTGGTTATTTTGTCCCAGTAATGATTAAAAGGTAACTTAGACAGATACAAATGCTCTGTGCTATCAAAAATTTAAAATAATTTGGTACACAAGGATAGTTAATTAGACAATTCAGTGAACCTTAGTATTTGGCAAAAAATGGGTACTCATTAATGTTAAGTTCCTTCTGTTTTCTTAAAAGACTTCTGCCATGTGGCATACATGTCACAAATTGCTGATTTATTTTATTTTTGAAGAAAACAAATTAGCACAAACAATTATTAGAAATGATAGAAATTTCACTAAACAAAGTAATAGGAATTAAATAATGGCTGCGGTATTGCATGATGTTATCTTCAAAGTAGTTGTTTAATTTACCAGAGGTAAATATACAAAAGTGGCTAAAGAATCAAAACAAAACAAAAACAACAAAGTTGTTATAAATTAAAAAGAAAAAAATGAGAAGAAAAAAATTAAGAATTACCTGCTCCTTTCA
>NW_004524913.1:904139-918014 GCF_000260255.1 Octodon degus
TATATATGCCATTCTTTCTGGCATATATATATTTTCCTTTGTCCTTTTAATCATCCAAGTTTTTTCTTCCCATTAAACAAATCCTTTCCTTTCACTGTATCTGTTGTACCTTTCAGATTTTATTTTACACTTTGTGTTACTCACAGTAAAAAAACAATATGATATTTACACATGTGAGTCTGACTTGTTTCACTTATCAATCCAAGTCTCCAGTTGCATCCATTTATCTAACAAAAGCCTCAAATTTATCTGTTTCTTAGCTGAGTAATACTTTATTATATAAAAATATCATATATTTTGTATCCATTCCTCAGTTGATGGGCATTTGGATTGTTTTCAAGATCTAACTATGATAAATTGTGCTGCTGTAAACATGGGTGCACACATATTGCTGGTATGATGATTTCAGTTCTTTTGAAAAAATACCTAGGAGAGGAATAGTTGGCTTGACTGGGACTGCCAATGCTAGGTTTTGGAAGAATCTCACTACTGATTTCCATTATGGTTGTACAAGCCTGCACTCCCACCAATAGTGCAGAAGGGTTCTTTTTTTCCCCTAGATTCTCTCCAGCACTTGCTATTGTTTAACTTCTTGATGAAAGCCATTCTTTCTAGCATAAGATGGCATCTCGGTATTGTTTTAATTTGCATCTCTTGCATGACCAATGATGTTAGGTATTTTTTTCATATACTTATTTGCCAGTTTTATCTTTTCATTTGTGAAGTGTGTATTCATCACGATGCTCATTTTTGGGTTGGGTATTTGAATTTTGGAGGCATGATTTAAAAAAAAATTTTTTATATGGGCTAGATAGGAGTTCTTTGAGTGACAGAGTGCTGTATTTTTCCCCAAATTCATGTGTTTTCTCTTTATTCTGTTTTTGGTTTCTTTTGAAGTGCAGAAACTTTTCAAAAAAAATGAGATCCCAGTCATTCATTCTTTTTGTTTTATAATTTTATTGAGAAGCAAATAGCAATGGGACAGTTTCAAAACCGATTAGTAGGGAGTGTGTAGGAGAGCTTCCAGCTACCCTGCACCAGCGCAACCTGTCTGGTCCAAGCCCAGGCGCAGCGTGGGGGAGAACCACTTCCACACTTGTGGGACCCACACCACCACTCCACAGAAACCCCCTCCCATGCCTGCTGAGTGACAACTTCTGAGTGTTCTTGAGATCTGCAGATTCAGCGCTAGCCCAGGACCGGTGAGTGTGTGGGAGAGCTTCAGGCTACACTGCACCCGCAGGACCTGTCCAGTCCAAACCCAGGCGCAGCATGGGTGAGACACACTTTAACACCCTTGGGACCCCACCACCACACTGCAGTTCCCCCCACTCTAGCCCAATGATTGAGAACTTCTGCTGTGTTCTCAGGACCCCTAGATCAAGCCCTAGTGCAGGCCCAGGGAGTGTGTGGGAGAGCTTCCAGCTACCCTGCACCTGCAGGACCTGTCCAGTCCAAGCCCAGATGTAGCATGGGTGAGACCCATTCCCACACACTTGGCACACCAAACAAACCCTCATGCCTGCCCAGTGAATGAGAAATTCTGACGCCCAGATGCAGGACTAGCCCAAGGCCGGTGTGTGTGTGGAAGAGCTTCTGCTCCCCCTTACACCAACTTGTCCCCTTCAGACTCAGCTCAGGCCTGGCATACAGGCATGAGGTGAACTCTGCAGCTGTAGTCCCTGCAGAGAGAGTAGGGGACAGAACCACCCAGCTAGTCCAGGAGAAGAACATCTCGCCAGAGGGGAACAACAGGTTCACTCCCAAGGGCGGCAGCAGGAAGAAGCTGAGCACAGAAGTCAGACCCAAACCAAGCACTGCGAGATAAATTAAAACTTTGTAGACCTGCACCTGAATTTCAGTAGGCTCTAAGGTTATAACTGCACCAAAACTGTGCAACAAAGGTAAAAAGACAGTGCTATACAAAATGACACTGAAAAGGTGCAAAATTCAACCTCAGACCACAAGCACACACATAACAAGTGCAGAGGGCACTAACACATAAGTAATTGGGAAACAGCTGAAATCAATGAATCAACAGCTTCTGAAATAAAGAAACAACTGCAGAAAAGTATAGAGGAACTCAGATTGGAAATAAAAAAGAAATTCCTGATCTAATAGCATCTGCAGTGAAAAATCAAATGCAGAAACATATGGAGGAAACCCAATGCCAACCCAGAACAAGTGCAGAGGACACGAGCTCAGCTCAAATGTATGAATTAATAGCATCAATAGTAAATAAGCAAAAGCAGAAAATCATAGAGGAACTCAGAGAGGAATCCTTTTCTACTAGCTGAGCTCAAATGTACGAATTAATAATGTCTGTAGTAAATAAGCAACAGCAGAAACTTATATAGGAACTCAGAGTGGAATTCTTTTCTGAAATAAAAAAGAATTCTCTGAACTCATAGCATCTGAAGTAAAGAATCAACTAAAGAAACATAGGGAGGAAACCCAATCCAACGAAGACATTGCAGTAAGAGAATTAATAACTGCTTCAAAAGAAGACATTGAAAAAAATAGAGGACATTAGAAAAATGACAGATTCCTTGAAAGAGCAATACAGGAAAGAAATAGATTGCATGAAGCAGAATCAAACACACAGAACAACTTAAAATCTCAGTCACAAATTTGCAAAACTGTTCAAATGAAAGTGAAGACAGAGTTTCAGATCTTGAAGATGCTGGTGCAGCTAATGAGAAGGTAAGAAAAGATCTCTTAAAAACAACTAGGATGCAGGAAAAAGTAATTCATCAATTGCAAGATGATGCAAAGATGAACAATGTGAGACTAATAGGTATCAATGGGAAAGAAGGAGTCACTACAAAGGGCATTACAAAAATACAGGCAGAATAGGATACAATTCCCAAAATATAGGGAAACAATCTGACATTCAGGTAATTGAAGTATACAGAAAGGCAAGTAACCTCAGCCCAATTAGAAACACACGAGACATATAATAGTCAAGATCCCAAAAATTCAGCTCAAGAATAATATACTGAAAACCTCTAGAAACTTGAAACAGAGTTTTGCAGGGCAAAGTTCTATGGGCTGGAATTTGTTTTCATAGAGGACTTGAAGTGCTCTGCTCCATGCTCTTCTTGCCTTCATGGTTTGTGAAGAGAAGTCGGCAGTAATTCTGTTTTGTTTTCCTTTGAATGTGATCTGCTTCTGTTTTTCTAGCGCCTTTCAGTATATTATTCTTGTGCTGAATTTCTGGGATCTTGACCATTATATGTCTCATTGTGTTTTTAATTGAGTTGAGCTTACTTGGCATTCTTTATGCTTCGGTTACCTGAATTGTTTCTTTATATTTGATAAGTTTTCTGCTAATTCTTCTGCCCATATTTTTTATTGTGATTTGTATTGACCCCTATTTTCTCAGGGATGCCTATTAGTCTCCCATTGTTCATCTTTGCATCATCTTGTAGGTGATGGATTATTTTTCCTGCATCCTAGTTGTTTTTAAGAGAGCCTTTCTTACGTTTTCACTACCTGCACCAGCATTTTGAGGATCTGACACGCTGTCTTCACTTTCACTTAAACGGTTTTGCAAGCTTGTGATTGAGATTTGAATTTTCTCTGTACATTTTTGATTCTGCTTCATGAGATCTATTTCTTTTCTGTATTGCTCATTCAAGGATTCTGTAATTTTTCTAATGTCCTTTTTATCAATGTCTTCTTTTTTTTACAGCGTGTACATCTATATATTTTATTTTATTTATTTTCCCCATATTTTTATTGATAAAAAATAGCAATGAGACAGTTTCAAATCAAATTGTTTGGACAGTTTCAATAATTAACATATTGCATACATTCTTTCTAGTGGTTATTTGCTACACAAGATGAGGACATGATATCCTATCTACAAACACCATTAGAAGAAATCACTCTATTCATCAAGAGAATGTAACTATATATTTGTCCTAACCACTTTGAATACACAGATACAAAATGGACATTCACCTGTATCCCTTTTTCTTTGTTAAGTTCCGTTATTTGAATATTATAGGAGTGTAAACTCAGCAAAATCTTCTAAAAGAGTCCAGTAGCCGATAATAGTATTGTGTCTTCCGCTTGACTGGCAATGTCAGAAATTGTTGACCTGAGTCCCGTACAGCTCAACATAACAGCATGGCTTTACTTCTTATATTTCATTTTTATACTTTTCTACTGGATGGCTAAGACCAAGGTAAAGCAGCACCTATGCAACAAGAGTTGTAGCTTTTGGGTCTAAGAGGGTTTTTTTTTATGGCAGAACTGGGGATTAAACTCAGACCCTCGTGCTTGCCAGGCAAGTGCTTATTCTATTGAACCATCTCCCTTTCCCTCAATGTCTTCTTTAGAAGCAGTTATAAATTCTTTTATTGCAGTGTTTTATTCAGATTGGATTTCCTTCCTATGTTTCTGTAGTTGATTCTTTATTTTAGATGCTATGAGTTCTGAGAATTCTTTTTTTTTATTTCAGAGAACAATTCCGCTCTGAGTTCCTCTATAATTTTCTGCTGTAGCTTTTTTACTATCAACACTAATAATTCATACCTTTGAGCTGAGCTAGTAGAAACAAATTCCACTGAGTTCCTCTATTACTTTTTGCTGTTGTTTATTTACTATCAATGCTATTAATTCATAAATTTGAGTTGAGCTAGTGTCTGGCTACTTGTTCTGGTTGGGCATTGCGTTTCTTCCGTATGTTTCTGCATTGATTCTTTACTGCAGATTTTATTTATTCAGGGATTTCTTTTCTCATTTCCAATCTGAGTTCCTCTGTTCCTTCTTGCAGCTTTTTCTTTATTTCAGAAGCCATTGATTCATTGCTTTCAGGTGTGTGTTTACCAATTTGTTCTGTTAGTATCCTCTGCACTTTTTATGGGTGGGCTTGGGTTCTGATATTGCATTTTGTTCCTTATCATTGTCATTTTGTGTAACACTGTCTTCTGACCTTTTTGTAGATCTTTGTTTGAGTTATAACCTTAGCACCTACTGAAGTTCAGGTGTAGATCTACAACATTTGCATTAATTTAGTTGTGCCTGGCTAGGGTCTGGGTGCTCTGCTCAGCTCCTTCCTGTTGCTGCCCTTAGGATTGAACCTGTTGTGCAAGATGTTCTGCTCCTGACTAGCTGGGTGGTTCTGTCTCCACTCTCTGCAGGAATTGCATCTCCTGGGTTTCACCCCAGGCCTATAAGTTTAATTAAGACTCAGGATGTATGAGAACTTGTACTGTAACATCAAGTAATTCAGTTGTGCCCCCAATATTCTGATCAAAGAGTTTTTGGGGCCAAAGAGGAAAGTGATTGATGATGTAGAATGTGCCTAACTAGAGTGAGATGGAGAGAAAACTTTTTCTCAGGCTTTCAGAGAGAGCACAATGGCCAAGCAATGACCGTGACTCATCCACATGGCTGAAAGTGACAAAGGATGTACAATCTGAGGTAAAGGATCTTAGGATAAATCCTGAGGGGATTTCACTGACCTTATCAGATTCAAAACTTGCAATTCTTGTCACATAGTTCTTGCTTTATCTTTTCTTAACCATCCAGCAGAAAAGTATAAAAAAAGTGCAATAAATAAAGCCATGTTGTTATGTGTAGCAGTCGGGATCTCAGATCAACAACTTCTGGTATTGCCAGTCAAGTGGAAGACCCAATACTATTATGGACTACTGGACTATTTTGGAACATTTTGTTGAGTTCACATACCTATAATATTTAAATGATGGAACTAAAGCATAAAATGTTTTATAGATGAATGACCATTTTATGTCTGTGTATTCAAAATGGTTAGCATAGATATATAGCTACAGTGTCCTAATTCAAGGAATAGAGGCATTTGTTCTAATAGTGTTTTTAAATGGTATATCATGTCTGCATCTTGTACAATGAGTACCTACTAGGAAGGCAGTATACAATGTGTTAATTATTGGAACCGTCCTTCCAATTTGATTTGAAACTGTCTCTTTGCTATTTATTTCTCTATAAAATTGTGGTCAAAAAGAAGTTCATCTCTCAAATCTCTCCTCTGAGATGAAGACCAGGACACCCAGTGTCCTACTGCACATCTTTTCTTTCAAAATTTAAGGGCACCTTTTATGTAACATGTCCAAGTATGACCATAAGATTTCTCTTCAATATCTGCCACCCTCCTTCTTTTTTCTTTCCTTTAGTTGATAGCTCCAATTTGTCCATGATGGAAATCCAGAAATATATTTGACATCCATTTCTCTTATACTCTCTACAATCAATCCATCAGTAATACCTTACAATATTCTCTTCCCATCCATTCTTATAAATCTCTTCTGATTCTAATCTAATCACAGCTACAATTATGTTTTTGTCCATACTTCTAGAAACTCTCTTGAGAGATTGTCTTGAATCTAGTATGCTAATGAATTCACACAGAGTATTCAATGAATGAGAATTTTGTTATGCAGTATTTCCACAATAACCTTCACTGGCAGTCCCTTAAGCTCAATATAAAAGTATACAAACAGAAAAGGACACAGCTTTCAAGGCCTTAGTGATCTTGCATATATCTACATTTTCAGATATTTTTTCCTCATTTCTTGTAACCCCGCCACATTAACCTTTTATTTATGTCTTGAATATGACATCATATCTTCGTGATAAGGCTATTGTGCAACCTGTCCACTTTGAAGCATTTCACTCTTCCACATATGTCAGTACTCACATTAAGCTTCAGTTCCTAGGGAAAGTGAGGTACAAATACTTTTTGACATCAGAAAACAGGTCAGAAAAGGGTCCCAGAAAAGAAAGGTCGTGTTTGTAGGGTCTTGTTTTGTGTCACTATTCTGCATCTTTTCATATGTAGTCAGTTTCTTATCTCTGTTTAAAGAAAACTCTCATATCTCAACAGGCCATAGCTGCATACTTAAAAAACAGTTCTTCAGTTCTGTATCATGACCAAATTCTGGTTGACAACTGACTTTAATTTGAAATGTAGAGGGGAAAAAATAAATCCCTTCATTGTACTTATTCACCATAGGATCAAGGTATTATTATTCATATAGTCTATAGGGAGTGGAAATCAAGACATTTCCTTTTTAGACCTTGTGGACACAGAACTCCAACAGCTTGGAGTTTTGTGGGCATAGGACGTCAACAGTTCAAGGAATCGTTCTAAATTTAGAAAATCTGAAGTTGTAGTGTTTTCTTAGTCTGAAAAATACACTATTCTCTTGAGTCTAATATTTACAGCATACCTAGCTTTCCTACTCACAAATACTACAGCCTCCCTAGTATTCAACTTTAGAATTTTAATAGTGACTTTGAAGATTTGAAGTCATTTTTTAATAAGACAGTTTCAAAGCTGATTAATAGGAGAGTTTCAATAATTAATACATTGTACATTGTTATCTTCTTAGTGGTTATCCACAGTACAAGAAGCAGACAGGATATTCTGTCCAAACACTATTAGTACAAATCTTTCTTCTCTTTGAATTAAGTGAAACTAGCTGTGTATCTATCCTTTTTTGTATATACAAATACGAAATGGTCCTTCCTTTGTATCCCCTTTTTTGCTTAGTCCTGTCTGAGGTGGGTATTCTATTGGCATCTAAACACTATAGGTGCTTGAATTCATCATAAAAAATTGAACACTGTTCAGTAGTCCATAATATTAGAGGGTTGTCCGCAGAAGTTGTTGAATAGAGCATGTTACAGCTCATCATATTAATATAGATTTACTTTATATACCTTGTTTTTATACTTTCCTGCTAGATAGTTAAGACCAAGATAAAACAGACCTATGTAGCAATAATTGTAACTTTTACATGTGATAAGTTCAGTCAAGTACCCTCAGAATTTATCCTGTAACTATCTACTACACTTTGTAGATTCTTTGTCAGTGTCAGTGATGTGGATGTGTCATGGTCATTGCTTGACCAATTTGCTCTTTGTGAAAGCCTTAGAGAATGTTTCTTCTCCATGTGTCTCTCCTCAGGCACACTATACATCGCCAATCACATTCCTCTTTGGCCCCATAATCTCCTTGATCAGAAAATTTGGGGCACAACTGAGTTACATGATGTTACAGTACAGGTTCTCCTATGTCCTGAGTCTTCACTGACCTTGAAAGGCTAGAGCCAAAATGTTGTCTAACCTTGCAGCCCTTCTTTTTCTTCAATTTTTGATCTGCAAACTTAGGTCATTAACCCTCCAGAAGAGAAGCTTATTATTACCCTGCAACATATGCAGTTCAATTTACTCTATCTGTCTAAATATCAAACATCTTAGGCATAACATAGAACAGGTGTTTTTCATCAAGTATTGATATGTTGAACTTTTAGTCCTTATAGAATATGAGGAAAAAATTTAAAAAATAAGAATAAACACATATTTTACACAGAAATTTAGAAATATAACTTATAGAGAATTGTAGCTGAGTAGGTTGTTGCTTATTTTCCATTTATTTAGGGTTATTTTCTTGTTTCTTTTGTTGTTTATTTCCAGTTTCATTGCACTGTGATCAGATAATATGCATGGGATAATTTCTGTTTTCTTGCATATACTTAAGCATGACCTATGGACTAGTATGTGGTCTATTTTAGAAATTAACTCATGTGCAGCTGAAAAAAATGTGTATTCAGCTGCGGTTGTGTGGACCACTCTGTATATGTCTACCAATTCCATTTGTTCAAACTCTTTTTCAGTTCTACTACTTCTTTGCTAATTTTTGGTCTGGTTGTCCTATCTTTTTGTGATAAGGCGTTGTTAAGGTCTTCTGTTAAGATTGTTGTAATGGATATTAGATTTTTCCTTTCTGTTAACGTTTGTCTTACATTTTTGGGTGCTCCCATGTTTGGTGCATACATATTTATGAGTGTTTTTCTCTTCCTCTTGAATTTTTACCCTAACCAGTACATAGTGGGCTTCTTTATTTCATTTGATCATTCTTGGTTTGATGTTGAGATTGTCTGAGAACAGGATTGCTACCTCTGCTTTTTTTCTGAGGTGTTGGGGGATGTAGTATTGTTTTCCATCCTCTGACTTTCAACCTATGAATTTCTTTATGAGTTAGGTGTTGTGAAGTCTTTTTGATTTTGATTTTCTTGATCCAAAATATGACCAACACATTGTACTTCACAAAAGTGTACCATTTTGTCCATGATATTCTGTATTCATTTCTCCTGGATGCTATCCAGAATTGCTTAAACTGACATTTATGGAAACATGCTTTGCTAATTGTGCCCCTGTTTGCATAAGTCACATGATCCACATTACTAAGTGTGATTACAATTTTGACTGCTTCTGAACTTCCCAATGTAGGAATACAATTGCACCAATCTGCTCCAGAAATGGGAGAATAGGGCACCATTCTCTGATTTGATTCCATGTTAGCTCAACCATTTATGTGATTTCTCTCTCTTTATTTCTGTGGTGCAGGGGATTGAACTCAGGACCTTTCACTTGCCAGTCAAGCGCTTATTCTACTGAGCTCTCTCCCCGATAGTTTACTTCTTTTTTAATGAAACATTCTGTGAGCAAGGGTATAGTCATTCAAAAGTTATTATCAGAATAAATGTTTAATATGTCCCTAATTCATAGTTATATCAGCATTCACTGACCTTTAATTCTACTCATAATCTTAACATCGACATTATTTTTTAGTTCACAACTTGGTGATACGTTAGGAATTATATTTTGCTGATTACATAGTATTTCTTTGTTGTAGCTATATTTATTCCCTTCCTTTTTAAGTAGTTGAAATATATCTTAATATTCATAATATGAACAAATTTTTTCAAAGAATTAGTGTAATGGTTGCAAAAAGAGCTTTCTTTGGTATAGTTGATGAATGAGATTCAATAGATGTACTTTATTTCAGTGATAGTCCATATGTCATCTTCTGATGGAAGGTTTGGACTGGAAGTGAACTGTGTGTAGGCATTCTTTTCTACAAATATTGGAGAATTTAGGCTAGATTCCTCATTTCTTACAAGCCTGCATGAGGTATGTTTGCAACATAACACCTACAAAACATTCCATCTTAAGCATGAAAGTGGATTATGTACTTCTTTTGATTGATTGAAGGTATTTCAAGGTATGACTGTCAACAAGTTTCTGCTCGTTACTGTGTATGCCTTATATACATAAGTCTTAGTCACACTTGGTATGGAAAGACATCATCAAGCTGGAAAAAGATTACTTCCAATTAAAATGCTAAAATCCCGAGAGCCTGACATAAGGAAGAAATTATGTACAAAGTATTTTCAAACCTTTTTCTGCTTAACAAGTAATCATACACAAGTACAAGTGACATAAATATATTTCCCTGAAGGTAAGCTGCTGTTACCAATGCCAAGGTTGAAAACAAGATTGGAGCTGTTGAGGCAAATAAAGAAATGTAGGCAATAACAGCATCACTAAACCTAGGGACAGTGCCAAGCTGCAGGTTATAGGTATGAATTTACATGAGGCCAAAAAGGGAGTAGTGTTTCCAGGTTCCAGTTTTGGGTTTTGTTTTTATAGAAACTAGAAATAACATCCTTTGTAGTTTTAAATTTCAAATTGGCAGCGAAGTTGCTTTTGTTTTTCATGCTGATTCACCTAGAACACGTGAAAGAAAGTACCAGTAAAATGTACGTGAATGTTTTAATATATGCAAAGACAGAAAGTTTGGTTTTTGAGGCTTCCTGTGTGATTTATCTGAATTTTTCTTGAATTGGGAAGATGAATCTGTACTTCTTTAGGCTTTGAAGGTCTGGATAGACTATCACATACCTTTTCCAGGAAATCAGTATTAGTACTATCAAGAGACTCATTTCTGGAGGTTTGTTGGAAATTTTCATCCAGAATCTGTAGGTGGGGTTTTCCCCTCCTTTCCCCATAAGGCTTCAGGGAGTTCCAGAGGCATGTTCAGATTTGAAATGGGAATAACCAACCTAACACACTCACCATGGAGGCTCTGCCAAACTCTCTCAGCTTTTACCTTGAGAATTTTCATTCATAGTGATTAGTTCTTTATATTCCTTCTTGTTTTTTCTTCTCTTACTTTTACTCTATTGTACAAACCTTGCTTCCCACCCAGCCATAAATCTTAATGCCCATACAAAAACCTGAGTATTTTTCAAGAAACATCACTTAGAATTATCTCTTCCTGGAAAATATTAAGGCAATTACTTCCAAATGTTTGTAAGCCTCATATACAAACC
This sequence comes from Octodon degus, assembly GCF_000260255.1. Taxonomy (NCBI): domain Eukaryota; kingdom Metazoa; phylum Chordata; class Mammalia; order Rodentia; family Octodontidae; genus Octodon; species Octodon degus. Next base: position 915,311 of record NW_004524913.1, read on the forward strand.
ATAGCAGTGGAGAAATTCATAAGAATCATTGCTGGGAGGATAGTATTTATAATTCCTTAAAAATTAGTGGTACTAACAATTTAGTTCAACTTGGCTACAAAGTAGAGCTTCCTCTGGTAACCCCCAAGTTTTTTCAAATAGTTTTAAAGAATAAGTCACAGAACCCAGAAAATTGCTATACATATGATTGCAATTTAATATAAAGGTTACTACTAAACACTGTTTCCTAAAAGCTGGGAAGGACACAGATGGAGAAAAGGAGAGGAGAGACTGGGGTTACCACAGAGAGTAAAGAATTCAGGTAGAAGTTTGGCCTTTACTGTATTATACTTCTCATTGCATAATCCTATTTTAAAAAGCTTTATAATTTTATAAATAATATATAATGAACTATAATATTGTAATAGACTCAGAAATTTCAGTCAACAATATGCAATGTATTAATTATTGTAACTGTCCTACTAACCTGTTTTGAAACTGTCTCATTGCTATTTGTTTGTCAATAAAATTAACTAAAAAAATCTCAGTCACTAGGAAGGTAGACTGCCCTGCTGGCATATGAATGTATCTGCTGACTCTAATGCTCTCCAAACTCCTTTATTGAGGGGCTTTATGAAAATTTCATTAAGTAGATGTAATTGATTAGCTCAATCTCCAATCTTTATTTACTCTCTGGAGGTAGGAAGTGCAGGTAAAAATTACAAGATTCTTATCAGAGATTTGTCATTAAAGTGACCAGCCCCCATCCTGAAGCTCCTTAGGACCCACCAACAGTCTCCTCCTTAGGACCAAAAAAATGCTTCTGTTGCCCAAATTGTGCAGAAAATGTCAAGAATTTTTGTACCTTTGTGGTAGGTACTGGGATTGGAAACCAAACAAATATTTCTTACTATACCTCAGTCAGAAAAGAACAACATGCATTTGTTTGTAATAGTCCTGAAAACCAAAATTTGAAGCCATGTGCCAATCCACTATATGCAGCCAAATCACCAGTTTGATACTGAAGGAGAAAGGATCATGCAGGGGTTCTTTCAGATATTCAGATGACTGGAAATTCATGAACAGGAAATACGCTCTGGGAAAGGTGAGTCAATTCTCTTGAAAGATATTCCTCTTTTAAGTTTCCTTTTGAGTTTTCCTTTTAGGTGTATTTTGTCGTTTCTTAAAACCTCACCTAATTTTGTTACTGTGATGAGAAATGAAATAATTCATCTGAATCACGGGAATTTTCTTGCCAAATTTGTGCATTCAGTGACACTCAATATATACTCCGTTGTGTATGACCAAGACTTGGGTTTTAAGTTCTCCAATCAAGTGTTGAATAAATTAATCGAACTCCTGAGCAGTATGCATGAAGGCAGTGAGATTCGGAGAAGCGGAGATTAGAACTCGAAAAGCTCTAAGATTTCAGAAATTGGGGAGCTGTTGGCATTGCTCAAAATTAGATAGGTTCAAATTATCCCCCAAAGCCACTTACTAAAGCTTTTTATAATAGGATTGTGTAATGAGAAGAATAATACAGTATAGGCCAAACTTCCACCAAAATTCTTTCCTTTCTGTGGTATCCCCAGTCTCCCCTCTCCTTTTCCCTTCAGCTCCATTTCCAGGTTTTAGGAAAAAATAAACTGACTCAATTCCTTGTAGTTAAGATGTCAATGTCTTCATTTCAATGTTGCAATCTGTAATGCAATAATTTTAGGACTTAAGAAAAAATGTGAGTGCCCTTGGGCTCAATGTAGAAGGTAAATATCAATGTTGCCCACCCGACTCCTTCTTGCAAGGAACAATGCTCGTACTTACTACACTATGGAATAGAGCAGAAACCTGTATCACCAATTAAGTTATAGTCCACTAAGTGGAATTCTAAGAACTTCCTCCATTAGCTTTATAATAAGGTAGTTGTATTTCTGGTTAGGAAAATGAGCGAAGTTTCCATTTTTAGTTTAAAAACAGCTGATGTAATAGATGATCTCAGAAGTTTCTTGTTCTTTAATGCTCTGATTTTTATGAATTAGGTCCCCTATTAAATTTGACTTGTGACCTGAGGATAGGATTAAAGAAGTGAAAGAAGCTTCAGTTTATTTTTTGTTTTCAATTATTTTTCCATACAAAATTGATATATGATAATATTTAAAAAATCCACTCTGTAATGAGTAAAATATAAAACATGAAACATCATTCCTGGTTACTGTTCTAAGAGTAACATTGCCAATATTTTCTTTCAGATTTATTCTTGTATATGAGCAATTTTAGTCTTGTGGTTATGAGTGTGCTTTTTTATTTTTAGTTAGTTTACAATATATAACAAATACATACATTGTGAGTACACCATACATGCATACAACACATTTTAATCTCACCCCTTCTCCCCTACTCTCCATGTCTTAACCTCTTCCCAATTGACAAATATCAATCTCCCTACTTTCTATTGTATATCTTTATTTTTAACCTTTGATTTATTTACACTTGAGGTTTCTCATATAAGAGAAATCATATTGTATTGAAGCTTGTGTGCATGATTTATTTCACTTATTATTATGGATCCAATGAGCACTCATTTTTCTATAAATGAATCAAATGCATCTTTACACCAGAGTAGTACTTCACTTTTTTTTTCTTTTCAAAGTTTTATTGATAAACATATAGCAATGAGACAGTTTCAAATCAAATCGAAAGTACAGTTTCAACAAATAATACACTGCAT
>NW_004524913.1:925427-926422 GCF_000260255.1 Octodon degus
CACACTCACCGGACCTGGGATTAGTTCACTTTTTATAAATACCACATTTTCTATATCCACTCATCTGTTGATGGATATATAGGCTATTTTCAAAATGTATGTATTGGGCTTAGTGGAATAAGCACTTCCCTGGAAAGTGCAAGGGCCTGAGTTCAATCCCAGATGCGACCAAGAAAAAAAATATTAGTGCTTGGAGTGCCTGACATTCTGGTCTTCTGAATAGGGGCTGCTTGTCATGCCATGCCAGTTGCTGCTGTGCTGTATCTTGGGTAGATGATTGTACAAAAAGAAGGGGGTGGTGAATGAAGGCAGGAGACAGGAAAGTAATACTGTAGGACTGTCCTGCTTCAAGTTTGTATATGGTTAGATTTTTGGACTTATGTGCAAGCATAACAATTATATAATAATTGATGCCTATTTTTAAAATGTATTCTAATATTTAAATGTTTCTTTTATCATATTATGTAGGGATTTAAAGTTCAACATGTCAATGCTTGATGAAAACTACCTATTCCATGTTGTGCCTAAGGTGTTTGATATTCAGACAGATAGTGAGGTTAAGCTTAACAACCTAGGTTGTATGGTAATAACAATAAGCTTACCTTCGGGATGGTTAACAAACTAAGTGTGTGGACTAAAATTAGAGAAAACGAAGGGCTGCAAGGAAAGCCAACATTTTGGCCCTAGCTTTCCAAGATCAATTAAGATTTAGGACATATGAGAACTTGGAATGCAATGTCACATAACTCAGTAGTGTCCCAAATTTTCTGATCAAGGAGATTATGGGGCCAAAGAGGAAAGCAATCGATGATGTAGAGTGTGACTAAGGAGAGTCACACGGAGAGAAAATATTCCCTCAGGCTTTCACAGAGAGCACAATGGCCAAGCAATGGCCGTGAGTCATCCACATGGCTGACACTGACAAAGTTTTACAATCTGAGGTACAGGATCTCTGGAAAAATCCTGAGGGGATTTCACTGACCTTATCAGACTCA
>NW_004524913.1:926882-942524 GCF_000260255.1 Octodon degus
GTATGCAATGTGTTAATTATTGAAACTGTCCTACCAATTTGATTTGAAACTGTCTCATTGCTATTTGTTTCTCAATAAAATTATGGGAAAAATATTAAAAAATGAATAATCTTATTCCCTCTTCCTTGTATCTGTTGTACTTTTCAGATTCCATTTTTCTCTTTCAGTTTCTCACACTAAGGAGACAATGTGATGTTTGTACATGCGGGTCTAACATTTCATTTAATAAGAGTGTGTTCTCTAGTTGTATCCATTAAAAACAAAACAAAACAAAAATCCCCCAAAACCAAAATGTATGTGTTATGAATTGTGCGGCTATAAACATGGGTATCAATGTATTATGGCAATTTGACGACTTTATCTCCTTCATTGAGACACTTAGAAAGGTAATAGCTGGGTTAAAGGAAAGTTCTACTCTAAGTTTCCTAAGGAATCTGCATAAAGATTTTCATACTATGGTAGAAGTAGTTATCATTCCCATCAACAACTAAAAGCCCCCTCCTGACAACCTCAGCAGCATTTGTTATTATTTGATTTTTTGATGATTTCTTTTCTTTATGAAGGATGAAATATTAGTGTTGTTTTTTCATGATTTTAAAATTGCATTTTAAGAAAAACTCCAACTTCAGAATACAAATTTATCAAAATTACAATGCCTTTTTCCCTTCCAGAAAATACTTTTTAAAAAAATAAATTCTTAAGAATCTTACAAATGCAATGAGCCTTTACATTGGTCTGAGCTTCCCCTGTGAGTTGATGATGCCACCTTCCTCCCTTGATGTCCATCCTCAGAGAAGCATCTCTGTTATGTATGAAGCCTATCTTTGCCCATGCAACACATGCAAGTGGCTTAGACTCTTAGCTGGCTTGCCTGAGACTGTGAGACTACCCATCCTAGGTCCTCTTTGTGGAAGCTTCTTCCCTTTTGCCTTTGAGTGTCCACTTTTTCCCCCCAATATTAGACATTTAACTGAGGCTGAAGGCTCACTCAGAAAGCACTTTGCCACTGAGTTATTGCCCCTTCTGAGGAAGGTCCACGTTTATGAAGGTCCATTTCTTGGGGTCTCCAGCTGGCCTCCCTAACCCCAACCCTTCACATCAACACATAAGATGCTTCCTCTCCAGGCTGGCTGGTTTCCATCTTCCCAGGGGACCTTGAAACAGGGGCTTCTGGTGCACACAGAGCTCCCAGAGACAGCTGGGTGGATGGAGACTGCTCTGATTGGTAGCTCAGCCATGTTTCTTGAGCATTGTTCCAGCTGTTGGGAATTTTGGGTCCCAGGTGCATTAGGGCCTTCACATCCTTAAGAGCCACTTCTGAAAGCTGTCATGGAACCCAACTTGAAATCAATGAATCATAAATTATTAGAAGTCAATGCATCATGTCATAAATTCTCAGCGGGACTGTGGGGGATCACATTCCTGTCAGCGTTTGCGGGCAGGTGGCGGGAGGACAGTCCTTCTTGGATACTGGTCTCTCCTCTTTCTGTCCCACATGAGCTACCAAAAGGTGGTGGACTTGGTTATGCTGTCATGGCTGCCTCAGTATCCTGAGTGAATTCAAAACATTTTCCTTTTATGATCATTTTGACTCAGGTAATAGCGAGATAGTGTTGTTTTCATTTGGAATTGTCTAATGGCCAGAGATGTTAAACATTTTTTCATGTTTTTATTCGCCATTTGTATTTGTATTTCTGAGAAGTGACTATTCATTTCAGTTGTCTGCTTTTCTTTGGGACTTTTTCCTGTTGATCTATTTTTTTGAGTTCTTTGTATGGTTTACATATTAATCTTCTGTATTAGGTGTAGCTGCAATGTCTTTCCCATTTTGTAGGTTCCATTTTCACTCAGTTGGTTGTTTCTTTAGCAGTGCAGATGCTTTTATTTTATTTATTTATTTATTTATTTATTTATTTATTTTTTTAGCTTTCAGCTTAGAATTTCATTTTTCTTTTCCTTTTTTTCCATAATTTTATTGAGAATCAAGAAGGAATAAGACAGTTTCAAACCAAATTGGTAGGACAGTTTCAATAATTAACACATTGAAAATTCTTCCTAGTGGTTATTTGCTGTACAAGATGCGGACCTGATATCTTATTTACAAACACTATTAGAACAAAACATCTACTCATTAAGAGAATGTAAATCTTGTAACCATTTTGAATACACAGACACAAAACGGACATTCACCTGTATCCCCTTTTTTGTTTAGTTCCATCATTTGAATATTATAGGTGTGTTAACTGAGCAAAGTACTCCAAAAGAATCCATTAGGCAATAATAATATTGGGTCTTCTGCTTCACTGGCAATGTCAGAAATTGTTGACCTGAGTCCCCTACAGCTCAACATAACAGCATGGCTTTACTTCTTATACTTCATTTTTATGCTTTTCTGCTGGGTGGTTAAGACCAAGATAAAGCAGGACCTATGCAACAAGAGTTGTAGCTTTTGAGTCTGATAAGGTCAGTGAAATCCCCTCAGGATTTTTCCAGAGATCCTGTACCTCAGATTGTAAAACTTTGTCAGTGTCAGCCATGTGGATGAGTCATGGCCATTAGCTTGGCCAATGTGCTCTCTGTGAAAGCCTGAGGGAATATTTTCTCTCCGTGTGACTCTCCTTAGTTACACTCTACATCATCGGTTGCTTTACTCATAATCTCCTTGATCAGAAAATGTGGGACACTACTGAGTTTCATGATGTTACAATCCAAGTTCTCATATGTCCTGAGTCTTAATTGTCCTTGGAAGGCTGGGCCAAAATGTTGGCTTTCCTTGCAGCCCTCCTTTTTCTCTAATTTTGGTCTCAAACTTAGGTTGTTAACCATCCAGAAGATAAGCTTATTGTTATTACCATACAACCTAGGCTGTTAAGCTTAACCTAACTATCTGTCTGAATATCAAACATCTTAGGCATAATATGGAACACGTATTTTTCATCAAGTATTGATGTGTTGAACTTGAAATCCCTACAGAATATGATGAAAAATCATTTAAAAATTAGAATATATTTTAAAAATAGGCATAAAGAATTATATAATTCTTATGCTTACACGTAAGTCCAGAAATCTAAGCATATACAGCCTTGAAGCAGGACAGTCCCACAATATTCCTTTCCTGTCTCTTGCCTTCATTCACCACCCCCTTCTTTTTGAACAATCATCTACCTGAGATACAGCACAGCAGCAACTGGCATGTCATGACAAGCATCACATTTTCACAAGACCAGAATGACAGTCACTCCAAGCGTGAACCTACTATTATAAATTGTCATCGTTAGTGCAGTTGCTTAGTTCACAGGTGTCAGCATATATAGTTAGTCAGGGTGAGTATATTTCCAATTAACTGCTAGATTAAAAATCTTCTGAAGTTTTTCATGATCATTGCCTCACTCATCTTCTACATATTACTGTATGGCTTGTTACTGTCATGTTTCCTAGCTCTTCTCCTTTCCCTCTTAATTTGTTAGTCCTCGAGTTCTTACTTTCTTTTTATTTTTATTATAATTTTCAATTTGTATTTCTTCTTTTGAGTTCTTATAGGGAAACTATATGATATTTATACATGTGTGTCCGGTTTATTTCACTTATTAGTATATCTTCACGTGGCATCCACTTCAATATAAAGCCTTGGAGTTTATCATTCTTTATAGCTGAGTAATATTCCATTGTATAAAAATACCATATCTTTTTCATGCATTTCTCAGGTGATGGGCATCTTGATTTTTTTCCAAGATTTTGTTATCACAAATTGTGTGTGTACATGCTTTTAAATGTGACATAATGACATTTGCTCATTCCTGTTGTTACTTATTGTACAATTAGTTTTCTATTCAAAAAGTCTTTGCCTATGACTATGTCATTAAGAATTTTACCTATTTTATCTTCCAGAATATTTAATGCTTATGTTTTAGCATCTCTGAATCAGTTTCATTTTAGTTTAGTGTATGGTGAAGAATGTGAGTCCAGCTTCACTCTTCTTCATGTGGATAGTTAGTTTTCCCAACAGGACTTGTTATACATGCGATGTTTCCTCAAGTGTTTTGGGCCTTTTGTTAAAGATCAGGTGACTGAGTGTTTCTTAGGTTATTTATATGTCCTGTATTCAGTTCCAATGGCCCATGTGTTCATTTTTTTTTCAGCAAGCCATTATTTTTTATTATTGTAGCTTTGTATATAGTTTGAAGTATGGCATTGTGATACCACCTGTTTTTTTATTGTTAATATTGTTTCTGCTATTCTGGGTTTCTTCTAGATCCATAAGGAGTTAAGGATTTTCTTTGAAGTTTTATAAGGAATTCTGTTGGTATTTTGATTGGTGTTGCTTTATCTGCTTATCTGTTTTAGTACCATGACCATGTTGACAATGTTGATTCTGTATATCCTGGAATAGAGCATGTTTTCCGTTTTCTAATGCCCTTGATCTTTTTTTCCACAGTACTGTAATTTTTGAGGTAGAGTTCTTTATCTTCCTTGTTTAGGTTAAATTCTATGTTGAGATACTTTTTCCTGTTATTGTTAATGGTATTTTTAAAAATTTCTATGTTGTATTCCTTTTTGGTATACAGAAGTGCTATTGTTTTTTGTGTTGTTATTGTATCCTGCCACATTGCTGAATTTGGCTTTTAATTTTAGAAATCTTTTGCTGGAAATTTTTGGGTCCTCTGTAAAGGATCATGTCACCTGAAAATAGTGATGATTTGACTTTCCTGTATGGATCACTTTTATTTCTTTCACTTGCTTGATTGCTCTAGCTAATGTTTTGAGTAGTATATTAAGCAGGAGTAGTGATAGTGGGCTTCTTTATCTTACACTATTTTAGAGGGAAGGCTTTCATATTTTCCCTATTTAATATTATGTTAGCATTAGATTTGTCATAAATAGATTTATCAGACTGGGATAAGGTCTTCCTATTGATATTTTCTTCAGGGATTTTTACCATGTACGGATTTTAGATTTTGTGAAATGACTTTTCAGTGTCTGCTGAAATGAACATTTTATTTTTTTTCTTGCTTCTTTTTAAGTGATGTGCTACATTCAATATTGTGTATATATTGAATCATACTTGTATTCCTGGGATGAAGCCTGCTTGGCTATGATATATATTTTTTTCTCCTGCTAATTTGTTGCGTTCTTTTGTCAGTGTCTTTTTTAGGATTTTTGCGTCTATGTTTACTAGAGGGATTGATCTGCATTTCTTTTTGCAGGTTGACTGGAATGGGAATCAGTGTAATGCCTGCTTTCAGGAATGACTTTTGAAATACTGCTCTTGCAATTTCATTAAAGAGTTTGAAAAGCTTTAGATCCACCCAGAAGTTCTTATAAACAAAAATGGTGAATTCATCTGGTCTTTGTTGAGTTCGTAGGTTTCTTATTATTTCCTAATTTTCATTACCACTTAGTGGATTATTCAGCATTTTTATGTCTCTTTTGTATAGACTTGGTACTTCCATTGAGTCTACAAATTGTCCATTCTTCAAGATTCTGTAATTTTTGGCATATAATTTTTCATAGTAGTTGCTAGTAATCTTCTTGATTTCAGTGGTGTACATTCTGATTTTATCATTTTTATTTCTAATTGCATTGACGTGGGTCCTTTTCTCTTTCTTCTTTTGCTAAGGTTGGTTAAAATTTTGTCCATTTTGTTTATTCTTTCAAAGAATGAGCTCTCTTATTCATTAATTTCTCTGTATTTTTATCTTTTCTTCAATTTCATGAATTTCTGCTCTGATCTTTATAATTTACCTCTTTGTATTAGGTTTGAGTTTGGATTATTTCTGGTATTTTTCTTGCTGCTTGAGGGGTATCATTATGTTGTTCATTTGTGCTCTCACTGTTTTTCTAATATTAGCATTCACAGCAAAAAAAAAAAAATTGGCAGAACCAGGATGGAACTCAGATACTTGTGCTTGCCAGGGAAGAGCTTATTCCGCTGAGCCATCTCCCTTGCCCCACACAGCAAAATTTTGTCCTCTTCATTGCTTCCCATATATTCTCGTATGTTGTATTGACAATTATATTTGATTCTAGTGATTATTTAGTTACTGCCTTGATTTCATCTAGTGACCCATTGAGTGTTCAGGAATATGTTATTTAATGTTCAGTTATTAGTGAAATTTTGTGATTTCTTTTGTAATTGGTTTCTAGTTTCACTGTACTATGATCTCATAGAACATATGGGATGATTTTGATTTTCTCTATTTATTTAAGCATGCTTCATGTACTAGTATGTGGTTTATTTTGGTGAAAGTTGTGTGTGCTAAGCATGGTATGTATTCTGGGTTTTTTTTGTATTCTGTTTTTGTAAGGTAGAACAGTAGATATCTATTATACTCATTTGTTCAAAGGTCTGATATTTCTTTATTAATTTTTGTTTAATTGATCTGCTTCGCTGGGAAAGCGGGATATTGAACCCATCCACTCTGATTCCGTTGGTACTAATTTGATCTTTTTATGTCCAGTACTATTTGTTTTATGAAGTCAGTTGCCCCCATATTTGGTGTGTATATATTCACAACTGTCATCTTTTTCCTATTAAATTGTTTCCTTAATATTTACTGAACTTTTTTACCTCTTCTGATCAGTTTTAGCTTGGAATTTACTTTGTTTACCCCTCCATGTTTCTTTTTGGTGTTCTGGTATATGGAATACTATTTTCCACCCTTTGATATTTAGCCTTTGAATTCCACTTTGTATTAGATGAATTCTAAGATACAACAGACTACTGGATTTTGTTTTGATCCAGTCTGCCAACTCTCTTTCTTAATTGCTAAAATGAAGTCATTTACATTGCGTTATTACTAAAAGGTATTGACTTATCCCTATCATCCAGTTCATTTTTGTTCTTGCCTCTTTAATTTTTCCTTTTATCTTTATCCATTTGTCTTGCTTGATATGCTCATTCCACTTGATTTTTGGCTTTGTCAACTTCTTTATTACAGATATTCTTGAGCATCTTTTTGAGTGCTAGTTGGTGAGCATGTATCTTAGGATTTTTACTGGTGTGGGACGTTTTTATTTCTCTACCAATTTTGACCGTTGTTTTTAAGGTATAAAATTTTTCACCATATAGCATTGATAAAAATATGCACAATGAGGTGTTGTTTTTCATTTTGATATAGCTAACTTATGTTTTCTAACATCTTGTGTTAAATTTTTTAGAAAGTGATTTTCTTAAAAGATGATTAGCACAATAGTCTCGGGTAACTTACATACACAATAACTTTTATGAGATTAGATTTTGGGGTCGGGGAGATAGTTCAGTAGAATAAACGCTGCCCTGGCAAGCGCAAGGGCCTTAGTTCAGTCCCCGGTTACACACACACACACACACACACACACACACACACACACACACAGAGAGAGAGAGAAAAAAAACAGTGGGTGGTTGAACAAGTGAGACTATAAGATTAATGTTTTACTGAAAGATTGTTTTTGAAACAGTCACATTAATCATAGATGTGTGTATTCCAAATTAAAAGTGACAAAATTAATGACAGAAATATATTTGTTATCTATACTGAACAAGAAAGAGGCCTTTTTACCAAGATGGTGCTGAAAGTGAAGAAGGAAGATTCTGCCCCTCCCAAAGCTGAAGCCAAGCCAAAGCATTGTTTGAAGGCCAAGAATGCCACGCTGAAAGGCATCCACAGCCACAAAAAGGAGGTGAGAACATCACCTACCTTCTTCCATCCCAAGACACTACAACTCTGGAGGCAGCCCAAATATCCTCAGAAGAGTGCCCCTCAGGAGAAAGAAGCTTGACCACTATGCCATCATCAAGTTCCCCCTACCCCAGAGTCACCCATGAAAAACATTGAGCACAACACACTCGTGTTCATTGTGGATGTCAGAGCCAACAAGCACCAAATCAAACAAGCTGTAAAGAAGCTCTGTGACATCAGTGTTGTCAAGGTCAATACCCTAATCAGGCCTGATGAAGAAAAGAAGGCATATGTTCGACTAGCTCCAATTATGATGCATTGGATGTTGTAAAAAAAATTGTGATCATCTAAACTGAATCCAGCTGGCTAATTCTAAATATATATATATATATATATATATATATATATATATATATTTTTTTTTTTTTCCCAGTTACAAAAAAAGAAACAAGAAAGCAAGTGTCAGATAGTTTATATTTTATGTTGAGATGAAATCCATATTATTTTTATACAATAAATATTTTCCAAAGACCCATCATTGTGTTGAGTTTGCCTCCTGAAAGCTATGACTATTTGAGGCAGCATGAACCAGGCACAATGCTCTTTTTAGAAAGAAGCACCCCTAATTCTAACTATATTCTGTGCCTCATTAATGATAAATTAGATAATATTGGAAAGACACTGCAGCATAGTGATTAGCAATTATTAGATAACTTTTGATGATTTTCTGAAGAAGAATCCCAGGAAATTGACTGTTTAGCTTCCTAAAATGCCTTTTAACAAAGCATTTTAAGTCTTTCTGAAAACCCACACTTCAAACCATTTATTGTTGCTAAATGCTACGCTGTGTAACTCAGAGACTTCCCGCTGCCTAAATTAATCCTGTTCACCAGATAGTTGCTAGGTTTCCACTTCAATTTGAAATGACTCACCTAGAAACTAAAAGGGAAATTTTGAAATGAAAAATCCAACATTTGCATAAAGTCCTTATACTAGCAATGGGGTATAATTTTTGAAAGCGGTATGAAGCAGTGTGTTCAGATGCAGTAGTCCATTGTTTTTCCAGAAAAGCGAGAGGATGACGGACATTGAGAGAACGAGGAGGAAGGAGAGAAAATGCCATCCACGGATTACAGTACCTACAACCAAGATGCAGCCCAGCAGGGCCACAGTGTTTACACAGCCCAGCCAGCTCAAGGATATGCACAGACCACCCATGCATGTTGACAGCAAAGCTATGGGACCTGTGGACAGCCTACTTATGTCAGCTATATCCAAACTCAGGCCACTGCCACCTATGGGCAGACTGCATATGCAACTTCTTATGGACAGCCTCCCACTGGTTATACTACTCCAGCTCCATCCCAGGCATATAGCCAACCTGTCCAGGGGTATGACATTGGTGCTTATGATACCACCACTGCTACAGTCACCACCACCTAGGCTTCTTATGCAGCTCTGTCTGCATAGAGCTATCAGCCTGCTTACCCAACCTACAGGCAGCAGCAAGAAGCTAATGCACCTGCAAGACCAGAAGATGGTAACAAGCCTACTGAGACTAATAAAACTCAATTTAGCAGAGGAGATTATAACCAGCCCAGCCTAGGCTATGGACACAGTAACTACAGTTATCCCCAAGTTCTTGGAAACTACCCTATGCAGCCAGTCACTGCACCTCTATCTTATCCTTCATTGCTTTGCCTTTCAAATGCATATAGATTATATTGATTTACCATAACATGCCTCATAAAGATATACAAATATATATCTCATAAATAAATAAATAAATAAATAATTTTAAAACATAATTAGGTAACAACATTTTGGGCACAATAGCAGTAGAGCACACGGGGATGTTGGCTGAGGAGATAATGTTTTCCTGAAAGCTACATCTTCTACAGTACAGGGTACTTAATTATAAAATTATTTATAATTAATCACCCAAAGAATCATATATAAAGAGTGTAGGAATCTGTCTGCACATTAAAGACCAAAGTCTCCAGTTGACATCCTGGATCCCTGATACTACCATGCTTGGGTCCAGCTGAAGATCTAGAGCCAATACAATGTCTCCCATGAGTCCAGCTGGAGGGCTAAAGCCCAAGATAAATCTTCATGCAAAGCCCCCACCCAAAAAGTATCATACCCATCCTCAGAAACATTGAGGTTCTGAGCTCTTCTGATGATCAGGAAACCAGAGATTCCATCAGGAAAGCCAACATGACAATCTTCTCCAGGAAATTGAGCTGTGCACCATCTTCCCTCCAGAGCCAGGAAGTGATGTTCAAAGTAAGGTTCTGTAGCCATTCTCAGCAACAACAAGGCCCTGAGCTCCTTCAATGATGAGAACAGTCATTCATCAGAAAAGCCAACATTATAAGGTCATCCAGGAAAACCAACAGCTGCCTACAGCTTCCTTAACAGATTCTCAACAGCTTCCCAATAGGACCTCTTCTGCTTTTCCAGCTCATCCTCTTATGTTGCTGTCAACAATCCCCAGGTAGGCCTCTCACATCCAGCACAATGCTGGTTCAGTTCAGCTGGGTGTAACAAATTGACCAACAGTTGTCCATCCACCAACTAGTCAAGTCAACAATAGGGAAAACAATAACAATATTGTAAGTATTAGATTTGTATACGGCTTTTTTAAAGGACAAAGGAATATTACCTATTAGTTTTGCTAAGCATGTCATATCCCATAAATGACGGTATATTGAGAAGCAAAATGAAAAGATCATGGAAAGAAGTCTAGATAATAAGGATTCAGTAATTAATTTGGCATATTCTGACTTTGAAATAATTCTAGAATCATGGTGGGATAAATTATTACATTGATGGCTTCAATGAGACACATCTAGTATTCATACCCTTATTTGAGCCTGCTCAGTCTACTGAGTTTATCTAGTGGAAAATCAGCAAGCAAAATACACGAAAAGGCTTGACAAATCTTTTACACTAAAGCATCTCCCCTTGGAACACACTCTTAGAAACACTGTTGTAAAGATATTTGGGACAGGCTATAGAATGAGAAGAGGACTCAGAGTCCTCACTTTGGAAGGTGACAGGCCACTTTAACAGGCTTTTTCAAACTCCCATTAAATTCAGCCACTTGGCTGACCTCAAACTAAACTACACAGAGCAAAAGCAAAACAACAACAACAACAAACAAATAAGAAAAAAAATCCTCCCAACTACTGACATTCAACTCACAGGACTATGAGAAAACAAATTGTTTTCAGATACCATTTTGGCTTTTTTTGCAGTGGTAAATACAGTATCTGAAACTCATGATCTTATGCACACCCCTAATGAACTTGAGAGTTTATTTGGAAGTTCTAGTATAGGAGTGCAGTTAGTCATATGCCCTTGATTGAAGAATATCTCTCCTTTAATATGGAACATCCACCACATAGCTTTAAGAGGGATGCACATGGAGCAGTGAGAGAAAAAGAAGACGCCTACCAAACCAGCCAGATTAGCCAAATTAACCCTTGTGATCAGTGGAAGATAGAAGTTGTACCCGGATTGTTCTCACATACAAACATACTTAATTATCTAACAAGAAGTCAGAGAGTGACCAAGCAATTTCTCCAAAATTCAATAGATAGTTAATAGTAGAACTGGAATTAGAACTCAGATCTCCTTGTAGCTCACGTAGTATTCCTCACATCCAACATGGCCTGAAACACTCAAAGCACTTTTACTAATTTGTAACATCTATTGAAGAACGTCTGTTCATCAGGATAGGTGAAGCATTTTATATTGAAGGAGGCAGTTATTATTCTCCCCATTTTAAATCCAGGAAACTCATACCTAAAGAGGTGAAGTAGTTTGCATGAAATCCCAAAATATATTAGTGACAGAGTTGGAACTCTGTGTAACCTACCACTCTAACCCCAGAGACTTTTGTCTTAAGCATTATTATATGAATGTTAAGATGTAGATTAATTTGATGCAGATAAAATGAATAGTCTAAACTACAAATTATTTAATTCATACTTACCTTCTTGATCATTCATTTGAATTGCAAAAGATTAATTCCCATTAGCTTCCATTGTGAAGGATTAGATCAGGTGGTTTTGGGTCCAACTCAGAAGATGTATGTAGACATGATCATCTAATTTGGAGATTTATCAAATAGTGTTATTACCTTGTGACTATGTAAATGCTTGAAAAAATTACCTTTCTCTAGGATTTAAATTCATGTTTTATTTTTTAAACAAGGAAAGGGTCCATATGGCATTTTTTTAATTACACTTAAATGATTGATAGGTAGTTTAGCATAAAATTGTACTCACTAAGGAAACTTAAAGACACGTCTTTTGTTTGAGAAAGTTTTTGACAAATTATATGTAATATCTATATCTATATCTATATCTTTTATAAAACTTCCCTAGCCCTGTCTTTAATGACTCTCTCCTTTATTCATTCTCTTTATCTAATATACTATATATTAACACCTTTCTGAACAATATCGCAGATTAAAAATAAAGGATAGAAGGTATATTAAAACCTTATTGATCAGGCACAGGGGCAGGGTTCCAATACACAGTCCTGCCATGCAGGCCCCGCCCTTGGGGCACACTGAGACAATAAATGAGATTAAGCATGGTGGTACATGCCTGTAATCCCAGTACTTGGGAGTCTGTAAACAGGAGAATCAATACGAGTTCGATTTAGTAGTGAAACCCTGAAAACCCTGTAGATCCTTCCCTAAAATACAGAAAAAAAACTTATTGAATACTACATATTTAAAACAAGGGATGGAGACAGGTCTGTGGGTAAGCTCAGTTGTATAAGCTCTTGCTCGTGCAAATGCAGTCAGGCGCAGGGGACTGCGATTAGATCCCCAGCTCCACATGCCTCAGAGGACCTGCCCATAAGGCAACCTGAGCCACCAAAAAAAAAAAAAAGAAAGAAAGAAAAAAGAAAAGAAAAGAAAAAGAAAAATCCAAAACAACAACCATAAAAACAAGGGATATAAAATTATCAATAGAATTGGCTTCAAGAATACTTTAAAAATATTTTTAAAGCCAATATAAATTGATAAAATTGATAAGTTCTATATTAAAGATGTGGATTAAGACTTTTTATTTCAGATAATTTTCTTTTTGGCAATAATAGGGATTGAAATTGGGACCTTGAGTTTACCAGGGAGGTGCTTAAGCCAGTTTTAACCAAGTGCTGAAATTGTACTTGATAGACTGTTAGACAGCAGGTGAACCAATCAGACACAATTTTTTCCCATAATTTTATTGAGAAACAAGTAGCAATGACAGAGATTGAAATCCGATTAGTAGGACAGTTTCAATGATTACTACATTGCATGTTGTTGTCTTAGTGGTTATTCATTGTATAAGATGCAGACATGATATGCTGTTTACAAACACTATTAGGATAAATCTTTCTATTCATTGAATTAAGAGAATGTAGCTGTATATCTATCCTAACTATTTTGACTATACAGACACAAAATTGTCTTTCATTTGTATCCCCTTTTCTGTTTAGTTTTGTTACTTAAATATTATAGGTGTGTGAATTCAGCAAAATATTCCAAAATAGTCCAGTAGTCCATAATAGTGGGTTTTCCATAAGACTGGCAATGTCAGAAGTTGTTGAGTTGAGTCTTTCGCAGCTCAGCATATTAATATAGCTTTACTTCTTATACCTCGTTTTTATACTTTTCTGCTGGATAGTTAAGCTTAAGATAAAGCAAGACCTATGTAACCAGAAATGTAGCTTTTGTATTTGATAAGGTCAGTCAAATCCTCTCTGGACTTATCAAGAAACCGTGTGCCACAGTTTGTATATCCTTTTTCAGTGTCAGCCATGTGAATGAGTCACGGCCATTGCTTGACCAATTTGTTCTCAGTGAAAGCCTGAGAAAATGTTTTCTTTCCATGTGACTCTCCTTAGGCACACTCTACATCATTGATCACTTTCCTCTTTGGTCCCATAATCTCCTTGATCAGAAAATTCTGTACACAACTGAGTTACCTGCCATTATAGTAAAATTCTCCTATGTCCCAAGTCTTCACTGACCTTGAAAGACTAGGGCCAAAAGTTGGCTGTCCTTGAAGCCCTTCTATTTCTCTAATTTTTGGTCTGCAAACATAAGTTGTTAACCCTCCAGAAGAGAAGCTTATTGTTATTACGCTACAACCTAGGCTGTTGAGCTTAACCTCACTATCTATCTGAGCATCAAACATCGTAGACATAACATGGATCAGGTATTCTTCATCAAGTATTGATATGTTAAACTTTAAGTCCCTACAGAATATGAAGAAAAAATTCAAAAAATATTTTTAAAATAGTAATAAACAATTACATATTTTTACACAAATTTAGAAATCTAACCATATGCAGCACTGTAGCAGGACAGTCCCACAACAACCCTTTTCCTGTCTCCTGCCTTCATTCGCCACCCCCTTCCTTTTTAAATAAACATCTATCCAAGAGACAGCACGGCAGCAACTGGTGAGACACAGTTCTTGTTTTAAAGATCCTTCAGTACAGTACAGTAGGACAAGCAGTTGCACAATCTGGTGAACACACTGCAAAAAGTGGTCCGAGTGAAAGGAAGAGACTGCTCTCAAGAGGCACTCTGTTTGGGAATGGAAAGCTGTCTCGGATATTTATTTAGACACAGAATTCAGGGTAAGTCTTTGGAATGCTAACATTAATGAGCCACACATATGAAGGAGGGAGATAAGAAGAGATATTTTTCAGGCAGAGAGCATTGAATGGACCAATGCCCTAAAGTTGCACAGAGGTTGACACACATGAGAAACCAGTAGCAGAAAAGTGTAATCGGAGGATGTGGAACTCAGACACTGGAAGGGGAAAGATGAATAGGGTTGGGCCCTAAAGATGCAGATCTTGAAAATAATAGTGACAGTTTTACTCAGAAAGGTATAAAAAGCATTTGAGGAGGGATTGGTGTCGTTCTGAAGTCATAGGCTCTGGAGACATGCTCTCTGGGTTCATTCCTCATCCCAATCACTTAGAAGGTGAGTCCTCTCAGATAAGTTTTACTTTCTTTTCCATTTTTAAAATTAGTACATGTTTGCAGTATTTGATGATTTTATTCCTTGTGCGGAGTTGCTACATGCAAAAAACACATCTTACTTTTTACCTCTTCTCATCTCTCTCATCCCTCCTTTTATTTATCTGACTCCCTTTTCATGTGGTAGTGATTTTTATTCCTACTTCTTCTTATCTATCTTTTAATTTGTTCTTTGCTTATATTTCGGGTTTCTCATTAAGAGAAACCATGTGCTATTTAATCATGTAAATCTGGTGTATTTCATTTAGCATTATGGTCTCAAAGTGCACCCATTTTCCTACAATGAACCAAGTTTATCCTTTATGAAAAAGTAGTACTCCATCATGTGTTACTTACGCATTTTCTTATGTATTCATCTGTTGATGGACATATAGTCTGCCTCCAAGATTACTTATTGTGAATTATGTTGCTGTAAACATAGTTATGCATGTATCACTATAATATGAAAGGACATGCAGCTAATACAGAAAGACTTCAGAGCAGCAATCTGGGCAGAGAAGAGAGCTATCTCTTAGAATCAGGGTGCTCTAGCAGAAGTCTAACTGAATTCTGAATAGGTAAACAACATTTGTGAAAAGCAATTTAGTTTCCCTAAGCTAACAATAACAACAGCAATCAAAAATAATAATAACAGTCCTAGCCCAGGTCCAGTGAGTGTGCGGAGAGATTCCTGCTACCCTGCGCAGGCGGAACCAGACTCAGCCCAGGCGCAGAGTGGGCCGGACCCTCTCCCAGCCTCTTCGCCAGCCCCCCACCACTCTGCAGTGCCTCCCCCACCCCGCCCGCTGAGTAGGATTTTTTGCCGAGTTCCAGGAGTCCCCAGACCCAGTCCTAGCCCAGGTCCGGTGAGTGTGCGGAGAGCTTCCTGCTACCCTGCGCCGGTGGGACCAGTCCCAGCCCAGGCGCAGAGTGGGC
>NW_004524913.1:945359-963376 GCF_000260255.1 Octodon degus
TATAGTTGCATTCTCTTAATGAATAGAATGATTTGTTTTAATGTTGTTTGTAAATAGGATCACAAGTCCACTTCTTGTAGAGCAATTAACCACTAAGAAGAATATATGCAGTGTATTATTTGTTGAAACTGTACTTCCGATTGGATTTGAAACTGTCTCATTGCTATCTGTTTATCAATAAAACTTTGAAAAAAAATAAAGGCACTGAGAAATAGTTGTTCCAGCCCAAATATCTATCAGTGGCTTGTTTTAACTTATTAGGATAATTCCTTCAATAAAACATTTGTTTTGACCCATAAAAAATAATAACAATAACAGTAATATAATAATATTTCTTTAGTCGTCCTGGGGATTGAACTCAGAATCTTTACACCTAGTTATATTTCTAGTTTTTTTTTCAATTTTTTGTGCCAGGGAGATGGCTAAGTAGAATAAGTGCTTGCCTTTTCAGTGCAAGGGCCTGAGTTCAATACCCAGTTCTGCCAAAAATTAAAAATAAAGAATAATTTTTTGTTTACACAGGGTCTCACTAAGTCACTGAATTGTCAAGATTTGGTTCAAATTTATGTTCCCCCTGCAACAGAGACCTGGAATTATTCCAAGACCACATCTCTCTCACATTTTGCATAAGGCATATATGTGAAGTCTGTGCTTTCTTTTTAATTTTGATATAAATTTAAAAGTTCTATAAAAATAAAACTTACTAACTGAAACATTAGTCTTCTTGAAAACTATGCTTTTTATATAATAGTAAACAACTAAAGAAGACCATCTAGTTTATCATATCAAAATACATAGCTATCAATACTGCATTAAATACTTCTGGTATTTTTGAAATTGCCACAAAATATCTTGAGGTGGAAAGTATTAAAATTGCATTTTACATAGTCCTACAGAAGGTAAGTAATTTTCCCATGGTTCCATAAGTAATAATTTTCAGAACTGGGTAAATATGTATCTCTTTGACTCCATTGTTCACTACGAAACAGTGCTCTCACCATGTTGCATTTTGAGGAGATTTAAGAGTTTACACATGCTTCCCTCTGAGCTTTTAAAGGCTCAAAGGATGAAATAATAATGCCAGTTTTATTTATTGCTAAAGCTGTTAGGAGAATGAGGCTTTGGTGGTAGCAAATCTGGATTTTCTAGCACTATATTACAATATTAGGGAAAATAGTTTACCAGTCACAAACCCATTGAACAATCTTTATTTTCTCCTGTGAAAATGCACAGCTTTGAAAGAAGGCAGAATACAGAGAGAGGAATGAACTGAGCTGAGTTTCCCTATGTTTTCTCCCAGGCTCACTCACATTAAATTTGAGGGCAGGCTGGACAGAGCACAGCAGCAGGACCACAGGAGAGATGGGAAAAATATTCCACCGCCCCCCAAGTAAACAGTTGTTTATATGTAGACCAAAATATACTTTAAAAGCTTCAATTAGTAGAGTGAAGAGACAACCTACAGTATAGGAAAAATATTTGCCAGCTACTGGACACATAGATGAGTGATATCTAGAATATATAAAGAACTTAAGCAATTAATCTAAAATTAAAGACCCAGTCATGAAGTGGGAAAAAGAAGTGAACACATACTTCACAGAGAAAGAAATACAAATTAACAACAAATATGTGAAAAAATATTTAACATCTTTGGCCATTAGAGAAATGCAAATTAAAACAGCACTAAGGTTCTACATTACTCCAAAAAGAGTGGCAATCATTAAGAAATCAAACAATAGCAACTGCTGTTATTACTATGGTGAACAAGGAACATTTCTGCATTGTTGATGGGAATGTAAACTAGTACAATCACTATAGAAATCAGTATGGAGATTCATCAAAGAATTCAAATTAGAAATTTCATATGAGTCAGATACATACCCTGGATACCTTCCCCAAAGAGTTTAAGTTGTCATACTCCAGTGACACATATGTGTGTATTTTTATAGCAGTACTGTTTGTAATAGTTAAATCCCAGAGGCAGCGTGTATATTCAGCAAGAGATGATTGGATAAAGAAGATGTATTAGTATACAATGGAATACAACTTGGCTATACAGAATGACACATTTGAGACATTTGTAGGAAAATGAATGCACCTGAAAAATGCAATGTTAAGTGAAATGAACCAGACATATGAGGATAAACAACACATGGTATCTCCCATTAGAGTAGGGCAAAGTGCAAATAAAAAAATGATAAACGATTGCTAGAAGAGGACAAAGGAATGGATCTCTTATTATAGGGAAGTGGCCAAAGTGAATAAACATGAGGGGTGAAGAGGTGGGAAAGGGCAAACAAAAGGAATAAAGATGTATCATGTACAGAAGCATGACAACTTCAATTAATTTAAAGTTTAAGGAGAGATGAGATATCTCAGCAATCTAAAGCACTTCCTTAGGCAAGCTTAGACAAATGCACAGGGACCACAGTTCAATCCCCAGCACCACATGCTCCGCCAGCCCCAATCCCCAGGGTGAGCTGAGGTGGCTACAAAAAATAAAATAAAATAACATAAAGTTTAAGCCATAGCATGAGTTATGACAAATAATATCAACAAGGTTGAAAAAGGAAATAGGGAAACTGGGCAAGGATGATGAGAAAAGAGAAGGTGGAAATAATACTTTATTTTAAAAAATGTATTTATTATAGGGGCTACAGAGTCTCACTATACAGACTGGACTCATAGTGGTCCTCCTATTTTCAGCTTCCCACGTGCTGGGATTACGGGTGCACACCACCATGGCCAGTGTCAATTGCTGGCTCAGTGAGCTCGGGAAGCAGGGCCAGCACGGAAAGCGGGTGATTGATTCATGGTCCTTGCATCTGCCTAAGCAGGCTCTTTAATACGCTAAGCTATCTGGTAGGCTCAAAAATGGTATTTTAGTAAAAGATGCAAATTATAATATATACATATAACCACTTCCTAAGATGTTTGTAATCTGTATTAATTGCAAAGAGGCACTAATAAAACAAAATTAAAACTATCATAGGAATTAAAAACTAAAATGTGTGAATTAATAGTAGGAATGGAGAAGTCACTATGATAAAACTAATGCTTATTTTGTAGGAATGAGGTGTAGCAATGTTTATAAGCATATGCTTTAAGCAAAAAACCTCATTACATATTCACTGATATATTTTTTTCTATATAAACTGAACTACAATGGTTACTTAAAAATGATAAGATATGCAAATTGAAAACTTTGCTAGGTTGGGATTAGTGTAATATTTTTCCCAAATGGAAGGTCTCATGGAGCTTTTTTCCTTTTTTAACTTTTGTTAACACATTTATAAAACATAATGATTACATTCACTTTAGGGAATTGATACATGGATATGATAATATTTCAATTCTTTTTTCCTCTTCCCCCATTTTTTCCAGCAATGGGTTCATTTGTTTATCCAGAATTAGATCTGTTTATTTATCTTTTCAAGTATTAAATTAAGATATATATCACATCCACTATAGGAACATTATACCTGTACATGATATATCTTAATTCCTCTTTTTCCACATTCCCTTACCCTGCCTTCAACTCCTTTCCCCATCCTTATTTATAAAAGTTTTATTCCATTTTCTTTCTTTACTCTTTCTTTTTCTTTTCTCTTTCTTCCTTTCCCAACTGCCTCTCTAGTTCCCATTTCTATTCGAGAATTTTATTCCTATTTTATATGGACTATACAGTTTGGTCCTCATTTACATTTTCAGTTTCTCACACTAGAGAAACAATATGCCATTTGCACACATGTATTTAATTCATTTCACTTAAGATAATAGTCTCAAGTTGATTCATTTACTTATAAATATCTAAAGTTTATCCATCTTTATGGTTGAGTAGTGCTCCACTATAGAAAAACACACTTTCATCTATTCATTGATGGGCATTTGGGATGTTTTCAAGACAAAGCTGTCACACACTGTGCTGCTATAAACATTACTATGCATGTATCATTATGGTATAATGTTCTTAATTATTTCAAGAAGATATGAAAAAGGAAATAGCTGGATCAAAGGGAACCTCTAGTTGCTTGAGGAACAACCACACCAGTGATTTCAGCAGTCTACATTCCCACCAAGAGTAATAAGTTTTACTTTTTACACAGAGCCCCACTAGTATTTGTTGTTGGTAGATATTTGGTAATAACCATTCTTTATGGTGTAAGATGAAATGATGGTGCTGTTTTAATTTGCAGCTCTTGAATGACCAATGATGCTGAACATATTTTATTATATTCATTTGCCATTTTTACTTCTCTATCTTATAAATCTCTATTCAGTTCAGATATCCCTTTTTAGACTGGGTCTTCAAATTTGGGAGTTGTAAGTTTTTGAGTTCTTTATATATTTTAGCTATTACTCTCTTGTCTGAAGAATAGCTGGCACAACTTTTTCTGCTCCGTGGGTCATCTTTTGACTCTGTTTATGATTTCTTTTGCTGTGAAAAATTATTTCGTGCATAACAATGGGCTACAATCATCCATTCCATACTTTTATATTGAAAAATTGTACTTTAGAAAAATAGTAGCAGACTGTGTGTCTCAGTAGATGCACTGAGAGACACAAGACTAATCTTTATGTTTACCCACTTATGATGAATGACAAAATGTGTGCACATGTACAAAAATGTGGGACTTGGATTTTCACACACATTGTACTCCAACTAACAGGTTTTTAGTATTTTTATGAGCATCACTAAGGTAAAATAAACCCACATCACTCTACTGTTGTGTAAACACTTTTTTTCACATAATGGAATGTGGGTGTGACTCACAGTAGCTATGTCTATGAAAAGAAAAATCCCATCTGTGCATTCATCCTCTTGGCAGATGAAAGTCAAGGTGTGTACAGCAGCACTCAAAACAGAAATACATAAGTTTTAGTTATGAAGTGCTCATTGCAAAATTTCTGTGCATTTAGTTTTCATTTGATTTTTCTGAAAAAAGTATTCAAATTTAGTAGAATGGCACATGAAGAACCAGATTTCCAAGTTCTGTAGGAGATCAAAAGAGAATCACCCAATTACTCATGCACAGATAATGTGGATAATGACTTTGATGTTGATGAAAGTCTTTGTGAGCCAAAGTTTCTGTGACAGTGAAATGGATCAAGAATCAACTGATAGAGATACAAGGAATGCAGAACGCAGCAACATGAGTACATATTTTACCAGTAGAAATTGTGCAAAATTGTCATGCAACTAGATGTAATGATACAATGTTAAAACTAGGTACAAATATAAAGTAAGTATTTTGGCAGGATTAAACCTATTGGATGGAATGTCAGCACTGACGTTCAATGTTGGGAATTGCTTGTAGCAGATGAAATTCCATTCTACAAGATGTTGTGAAATACAAAAATGCTGTAATGCAAGTAAAATATTCTGTATGCACCAATAGCCATATTAAAAAACGTATTTATTTTGACCCTTCACTAACTGAATTGAAAGCATTCCTGTCTGTTGTACTTAGCCAGGCTTTCTCATGGTCAGTGCAAGTATAAAAGCCATGGGTGGGGGCTTCAGGTTTTAGAATAATACTTACATTGAGAAGTTTGGGTTTCCTTCAAATTCGCTGAGGTTTGATGGAGAAGCCACCCATCAGTAAACAAGAAATATAGATTATCTGACTTCTGTCCAGTCACACTTAGAGAAATTTTTGTATAAGTTCAAGCAACTTAACTAACATCAGAACATAGGATTGCTGACAAACACCTTGCAGCATTTCATAGCTTAGGGAAATGTACTCCCCCAAAGCCTTTAAAATATGGCATATAGAGAGCTTCTGCTTCATTGCCCCTGCTGAACACTTTCAGACCCCGCCCAGGCCCGGCATGACCCCTCCAGACCCAGCCCAGGCCCAGTGTGAGTGGGAGAGTTTTTGCTCCACTGCGCCCAGTGATCCATATAGAATCATCCCAGGCCTTGCGTGAAACCATCCACCCTGGTCTCCAGATCCCTCCAGATGCAGCCAAGGCCAAGCATACAGGCCGGGTATGCAACTCTCCAGCTGAAACTCACGGAGAGAGGCTAGGGACCAGAGCAACCCAGCTAATACAGGAGCTGAACATCTTGCTAGAGGAAGAGAGAGGGTTCACTTCCAAAGGCTGAAGCAGGAAGGAGCTGAGCACAGCAGCCAGACGCAAGGCAGGCACATCTGGATGAATTCAAACTTCGTATATCTGTACCCAGTAAGTTGAGACAGCTTGCTAGACCCAGACCTATAAGAGCATCCTCCCTCTTTCTCTCTTCACTGAAAGAGGAGCAAAAGCTAATTGGAATGAACTAGTCTTCCAGGGAGACACCAGGTACATCAAGGGGGCGTGAACAGCCTTAAATACAAATTCCCAATTTAATATCTGCTTAGCTATACAGACATAATGCTTGCACTTACTGTCTAAAATACAAACCCATTAGATACAAAAGTTTGTGAAATTTTATATATTACTAACCACTGCTAGTGCTCACAATTGTAGTTCTGTAAATGCAAAACTATAACTTCCTTAAACATATAATCCCTCTTGCGTAAGAATTTCAGTAGGTGATAAGGTTACAACTGCATCAAAGCTTTACACAAAAGGTCAGAGGACAGTGCTATATGAAATGACAAGCAGAAGGAGTATATTTCAAATGCAGGCTGCGAACCAATAAGAAGAAATGCAGGAGACAAAACCACAGAAGAAATTGAGAATCACATAGCTTAAATGTCAGAATTAATAGCTTCTGAAGTAAAGAAACAACAGCACAAATGTATAGAGAACTCAGATCAGAAACATCCTCTTAAACAAAAAAAGAAATCTCTGAATTAATACTGTCTGAAGTAAAGATTCAAATGCAGAAACATATAGAGGAAATCAGATCAGAAATAATTTCTGAAGTAAAATAGAAAGGATAACTATAATGAAAAAATTAATAACTGCTTCTGAAGAAGACACATAAAAAAGGAGATCAGAAAAACAGTGGAATCCTTGAATGAGCAATATAGGAAAGAAATACATTGCATGAAGAAGAGTCAAGGAGATATAGAGGAACTTAAATCTCAATCACAAGCTTGCAAAACCATTCAAGTGAAAGTGAAGATAAAGTTTAATATTTTGAAGATGCTGGCGCAACTACCGAAAAGGTAAGAAAAGATTTCTTAAAAACAAACAGGGTGCAGAAAGAAATAATTCATCACCTGCAAGATGATACAAAAATGAACAATGTGAGTCATCAATGACAAAGAAGAAGTCAATACAAATTATATAAAAAGAATATGGGCAGAAGTAGTAGCAGAAAACTTCCCAAATATGAGGAAAAAATCTGACATTCAGGTAACTGATGCATGTAGAACTCCAAATAACAATAGCACAATCAAAACCACACCCAGTCAAGAAATTCAGCACAAGAAAAATATACTAAAAGCCACTAGAGAAAAGAAACAGATCACATTTAAAGGAAAACACATAAGAATTATGGCTGACTTCACTTCACAAACTGTGAAGTGAAGAACAGCATGGAGCAGAGTACTTCAAATCCTCTCTGAAGATAAATTACAGCCCAGACTTCTATACCCTGCAAAACTCTCTTTCAAGTTTGATGGAGAAGTGAAATACTTTCATGACAAAGCAAAACTAAAAAAATTCATGAAGATAAAGCCACCCTACACAGGCTCCTGAAAGATATTCTAGAGAGAGGCAAAAATGATCAGAACTCCACGAATGAGATCAGAAGCAACCAACGAAATAGGGCAAACAATTAAACACAGGAGAAAAAAGAATAGCAACAGCAGGTAAATAACATGTAAGTCAATACATCTGAATCATAACCATCAATGTAAATGGACTCAAATTACCAATTAAGACAGACTGGCACAGTGTATAAGGAAGCAAAATCCAAAAATATGCTGTATACAAGAAACACACTTAACTCATAAATTCATAGGCTGAAAGTCAAAGGATTGAAAACAATACCACACTCCCCAGAACCTCAGAAAAAAGCAGGGGTAGCAATCCTCTTCTGAGACATTCTAAACTTCAAAACCAAGAATGATCAAAGGAAATGAAGAAGGCCACTACCTGTTGGTAACAAGAGAAATTCTAGAGGAAGAGATAACACTCATAAAAATGTACGTATCAAACACCAGAACACCCAACTATATGAGACAAATCTTTATGGACATGAAAAATCTAGTATCCAATACCACAATCTTAGCAGGAGAACTTAACAATATATCTGTATATTGATATAACGAAAATAATAAATATTAATATTATAAATTTGTAAATTTCTTCACATTTCTGAAAATTTGCTTCATATTTCTAGAAATCTGAAGCAGATTTCTAGAAATATAACTCTTATCCCAAAAAGATAGGTCAAGAAAAAATATTAGCAAAGAGGTAGCACAACAGAAACAGAGCTTGAAACAAATGGACTTAGTGGACATATAAAGAGTGTTCCACCAAACCACAGCTGAATACACATTTGTTTTCAGCTGTACATGAGTCGTTTTCTAAAATAGACCACATACTAGTCCATAGGTCATGGTTAAGGGAATGCAATAAAATAGAAATCATCCCATGCATATTATCTGACTACAGTGCAAAGATGGGAAATAAATGAGAAAGAAACCAGAAAAAATGCATAAATTCATGGAAATAAAACAACACCATCTTCAGAACCAATGGGTCACAGAAGAAATGAAATAAGAACTTGAACATTATCTATAATTCAATCACAAATTGGTAGAATTTATGTGACGCGATCGAAGCAGTTCTTAAATGAAAATTTATAGCTGTGAACTCACACATTAGGAAAACAGAATGGGAACAAATAAACACCATAACCCTGCACCTCCATCCTCTTGAAAAGGAAGACTAAACTAAACCCAAAGCCAAAAGATGGGAAGAAATCATAGAGATTAAAACAGAAACTAATTCAGTCGAAATGAAGAAAACAATGAAACAAATGAGGAAAACAAAAAGCTGGTTCTTAGAAAGATTAAATAAAATTAATAAGCCACTAGCTAAAATCACCAGAGAGGAAAGAAAAAAATGAAATACAAGCAATAAGGAATAAAAAGGGTTTAATCACCACAGAGCAGGTGGAAATTCAAAAGATTATCAAAACTGAATGAAGAAGATATACTAGCTCTCAATAACCGAATAACAGCCAATGAAATACAAAATGTAGTAAAAAACCTGCCAAAAAGAAAACTACAGGTCCTGATGCCTTCACAGCTGAATTCTACAAAAATTTACAGAAGGTATAATCCATACACTCTTTAAACTCTTCAATAAAATTAAAAGGAAGTAGTTCCCCGAGAATCATTCCTGGAGGCAAGTATAATGCTGATACCAAAACCAGGGAAAGAAACAACTAAAAAAGAAAACTACAGGCCAGTCTCCCTCATGAGCATAGATGAAAAAATTCACAATAAAATCCTAGGAAATAAAATACAGCAAATCATCAAGAAGATCATACACCATGACCAGGTAGGATTCATCCCAGGGATGCAAGGATGGTTCAGTGATGCAAATCCATTATTTTAATGCACTATATCAATAGAGCCAAGTCCAAAACCACATGATCACCTCAACTGATGCAGAAAAGTTTTGACAAAGTCCAACACTTATTTATGTTCAAAGTCCTAGTGCAAATTGGCATAGATGGCCTCTACTTCAATCTGGTGAAAAGCATCTATAAAAAACCAATGGCTAACATAAGTCTAAATGGGGAAAAACTGAAATCTTTTGTTCTCAGATCTGGTAAAAGACATGGATGCTCTCTATCACCACTCCTATTCAATATAGTTCTGGAATCATTAGCTACAGCCATTAGAAAACAGGGAGAAATCAAAGGAATAAGAATAGGTAAAGAAGAAGTTAAATTATCATTATTTGCAGATGACGTGATATTTTACTTG
The DNA here is from genome assembly GCF_000260255.1 of Octodon degus. NCBI lineage: Eukaryota > Metazoa > Chordata > Mammalia > Rodentia > Octodontidae > Octodon > Octodon degus. The sequence continues at coordinate 955,262 of NW_004524913.1, forward strand.
GAAGATCCAACAAACTTCACCAAGAAGTTATTAGAATTAATACACAAATTCAGTAGCATAGCAGGATGCAAAGTCAATACCCAAAAGTTAATAGCATTCCTCTACACAGACAACAAACACACTGAGAGGGAAATTAGAGAAACAATACCTTTTATAATAACACTGAGGGAAATGAAATACCTTGAAATTAAACTAACTGAAGAAGTCAAAGATCTTTTCAAGGAAAATCAACACTACTCTGAAAAAAGATCATAGAGGATTTCAGAAAGTGGAAAGATGTTCCATGCTCCTGGATAGGAAGAACCAACATGGTGAAGATGGCCATACTCCCAAAATTTCTGTACAGATTTAATGCAATCCCTATCAGACTACCACCCACATACCTCACAGACCTAGAGAAATCATTGTAAAATGTATCTGCAGCCAAAAAAAGACCTAGAATAGCAAAGGTAATTCTGGGCAATACAGACAAGGCAGGAGGCATTGCAATTCCTGACTTGAAATTATACTACAAGGCTACTATGATAAAATCAGCATGGTAGTGGCAAGAAAATAGACCTGAGAATCAATGGAAAACATTAGAAGATGGAGATCCCTTATGAACACACTCACCTACTTCTTCTTCAACAAAGGGGCAAAACATGGTATTGGAAGAAAGATAGCCTCTTTAACAAATGGTGCTGCAAAACTGGCTCTTTAAATCCAGAAAAGTAAATCTTGACCCAGATCTATTAACATGCATTAAGCTAAAGTAAAAATTGATTAAAGATCTAAACATTAAAACAGAAATACTAAATCTCCTGGAAGAGAAAATAGGAGGAACATCTGAAGACAGGGGTAGGCAAAGGTTTCATGAACAAAAATCAAACAAGTGTAATACTTGAAAGAATTAACAAGTGGTAAATCTTATTGAGAATTTTTTGCATGTCAAAAGAAATTATCAACGAAGTGAAAAGAAAACCCACAAAAGTGGAACAAATTATGACTAATAAGTATTCAAACAAAGCTCTGATCTGTTAACTTTATAAAGAACTGGAAAAAACATTAGGGCCCCCAAATTTAAAGACCCAATTCAGAAATGGGCATCTGAGTTGAACACACACTTCTCAGAGGATGAAGTTGAAGAAGTGAATAAACATATGAAAAATATGCTCCACATCATTAGCCATCTGTGAAATGCAAATTAAAACAACAGTGAGATACCATCTCACCCCAGAAAGAATGGCTATACTAAAGAAATCAACCAACAACAAATGTGAGGAAAAAGGAACCCTTCTCCGCTGTTAGTGGGAATGTAGTCTAGTGCAACCTTTTTCGAAATCAGAGTGGAGAGTCCTTAAAAATCTAGTATTGGAAATATCATTTAAACCAGCTCTCCCCATACTGGGAATTTTCCCAGAGGAACGGAAGAAGTCATATCATAGTGATGTATGTGTATCTATCTTTATAGCAACACAGATTGTTATAGCTAAGTCTTGGAAACAACCAAGATGCCCATCACCTGAGGAATGGATGTAAAAGATGTGCTATTTTTATACAATGGAGTGTTACTTAGCAATAAAGAATGATAAAGTCCAAACCTTCATATATAAATGGATGCCACTTGAAGATATACTCCTAAGTGAAATAAACCAGCCCTATATGTGTAAAAGTTGTGTAGTCTCCTAGCATAAGAACTCAAAGGAAGCAATAAAAATAGAAATGTATAACACAATTAAAAGGAAAGTAATAAGTTATGGATTAGAAGAAGAAGAAAGGGCAAACAGAAAAGCTAAGAAAAATGACAGGGGCAAAGCCATATATTTATGTGCACAAGACTGTTAAGGTAATGATCCTGAGACTCTTCAGCATGATTTTGAAACTAGCAAATTGGTACGATTCTCACCCAGAATAATTCAATATGCTGATCTAAGCAACTGCACTGAAGATAGCAATGTGTAATGGTCATGCTTGGCATACCTGTCATTCTGGTCTTCTAAATTCATACTGCTTGTTATGACATACCAGTTGCTGCCATACTGTTTCTCAAATAATTGTTTGTTTAAAAAAGGGGTTAATAAATGAAAACAAGAGACAGGAAAAAATGTCACAGGACTGTTGTGGTACATGGCTGTATATGGTTAGATTTCTAAATGTCTGTGTAAAAATATGTAACTGTTTATTCCTATTTTTAAACATATTTTTTCATATTCTGGAAAGATTTAAAATTTAAGATATCAATATTTGATGGAAAATACCTGTTCCATATCATGCCTAATATGTGTGATATTCAGACAGACAGAGAGGTTAAGCTCAACTATGTATATTGTAGCGTAATAATAATAATAATAATCTCTTCTGGAGGTTAACAACTTAAGTTTGCAGGTCAAAAATGAGAGAAAAAGAGGGGCTGCAAAGACAGTCAACATTTTGGCCCTTACCATTCAAGGTCAATGAAGACATAGGACATAGGTGATCCTATACTGTAGCACCACTTACCTCAATTGTGTCCCAAATTTTCTGATGAAGGAGATTATGGGGTCACACAGGAAAGAAATCGATGATGTAGAGTGTGCTGAGGAGAATCACACGGAGAGAAAACATTCTCTCAGGCTTTCACAGAGAACAAAATGGTCAAGCAATAGCTGTGACTCATTCACATGGCTGAAACTGCCAAAGGATCTATATACTGGCATACAGAGTTTCAGGATAAATTCGGAGGGGATTTGACTGACCTCTTTTGATACAAAAGTTACATTTCTTGTTATATAGGTCTTGCTTTATCTTGGCCTTAATTATCCAGCAAAAAGTATAAAAACAAGGTATAAAAAGCAAAGCCATATTAGTAAGCTGAACTGTAAGAGGCTCAAGTCAACAACTTCTGACATTGCCAGTCTTACAGGAAAACCACTACTATTATGCACTACTGGACTATTTTGGAATATTTTGCTGAATTCACACACCTACAGAATTCAAATGACAATGGAATGCCCTTCTCTGACAAAACTACTCAAAAAAGGGGGATACAAATGAACGACCACTTTGTATCTGCATACTCAAAATAGGATATATATACAACTGTGTTCTCTTAATTCAATGAATAAAGTGATTTATTCTAATAGTATTTGTAGACAGGATATTGTGTTTGTATCTTGTACAATGAATAACCACTAAGCTAACAATATGCAACTTACTAATTATTGAAACAGTGCTTGTAATTGGTTTTGAAATTGTCTCTTTTGTATTTGTTTCTCAATAAAATTATTTAAAATAAAGAGCTTAGTTCTTCTATTAAAAATCAATTGAAAAAGGTGATTCTTTGAAAGGTTAAATAAAATTGATAAACTCCTACTGAACCTCAACGAAAAGAGGAATGAAAAAAACTCAAATACAAGGAACAAGGAATAAAATGGTGTAATTAACACATTCCCACTGGAAATTAAGAAGATCATCAATAGCTACGTTGAGAATCTTTACTCTCACAGACTATAAGACACAGACAAAATGGACAGATTCCTAGAAAAGTACAAGTTACCAAAACTTGATCAAGAAGATAGAACAACTCTCAATAACCCAATAACAGCCAATGAAATCCGAAATGTAATTAAAAGAAAAACCCTAGCGACAAATGAAAGTCAATTTCCTGATGGGGTCACAGCTGAATTCTACAAGAAATTTACCAAATATATAATCTCAATACTCCTCAAACTCTTGAATGAATTTGAAAAGGATGCTGTCCTCCCTAAATCATTCCTGAAGGCAAGTATTATACTGATACCAAAACCAGGGAAAGACAAATAAAAAAGAGAACTACAGGTCAATCTCCCTCTGAACATAGATGCAAAAATCCTCAATAAAATCATAGCGAATAAAATACAGCAAATCATCAAGAAGATTATACACCATGGCCCAGTAGAATTCTTAAAAGGGATGTCAGATTGTTCAATATACACAAATTTATAAATGTAATACACTATATCAATGGAGCCAAATAGAAAAATTACACAATCCTCTCAATTGGTGCAGAAATGTTTTTTGATAAAGTCTAACACTCAATCATGGTCAAAGTCATACAAAAAATTGGAATATATGGCCTCTACTTAAATCTGATAAGATATATCTATGAAACTGCAATGCCTAACATAATTCTAAATGGAGAAAAGGGCTGGGGATGTAGCTCAGTAGAATAAATGCTTGTCTGCAAGAACCATTTCTTGATTTCAATCCCTTGCACCGCAAAAAAATTAAATTAAATTAAATTAAAAAAATAAATAAATAAAATTGAGAAAAATGAAATCGCTTACTCTCAGATTTGGCACAAGAGAAGGATGCCCTCTATCAGCACTCCTACACAATATAGTGCTGGAATCTTTAGTTAGAGCCATTAGACAAGAGACAGAAATCAAAGGAATAAGAATAGGTAAAGAAGAAGCTAAACTGTCATTATTTGATGATGACAGGATACTTTATTTGGAAGACCCAAAAAACTCCATCAAGAAACTACTATAATTGATACACAAATTCAGTACCATAGCAGGATACAAAGTCAGTACTCAAAAGTCAACAGCATTCCTCTACACAGGCAAAAAACATTTTGGGATGGAAATTATAGAAACAATATCTTTTATAATACCTCCGCGGAAAATGAAATACTTAGGAATTAATCTAACTAAAGCAGTAAAAGATCTATTCAATGAAAATTACAGTACTCTGAAAAAAAAAAGAGATCATAGAGGATTTCAGAAAATGGAAAATTACTTCTCCCTCCTGGATAGGAAGAACCAAAATTGTGAAGATGGTCATACTCTCAAAATTGTTATACATATTTAATGCAATTGCTATCAAAATGCCAGCAACATACGTCACAGACATAGAGAAATCATTTCTACAATTTATTTGGAGCCAGAAAGGCCTAGAATATGAAAGGCAATCCTGGGCAACAAAGACAATGCAGGAGGCATTTCACTTCTGTAACTGAAAATAAACTTCAAAGCTACTGTGATAAATTCAGAATGGTACTGGAAAAAAAGACCTGAGGATCAATGAAATATATTTGAAGAAACATAAACCTCTACGAACACACTCAGCCAATTTATCTGTGCCAAAGGGGCCAAACATGCTCACTGGAAGAAAACCTCTTTCACAAATAGCGCCCAAAAAACTGGATCTCTAAATGCCAAAATCTAAACCTTGACTCAGGTCTATCACCATGCACTAAGCTAAAGTCAAAATGGAATAAAGATCTAACCATTAAAATAGAAACATTAAATCTACTGGAAGAGAAATTCTGAGTAACTCTTGAATATATAGGGGTAGGCAAAGACTTCATGAACAAAAATCAAATAGCACGGGCAATACTTGAAAAAATTAACAACTGGGGCCAACTCTTATTGAGGATGTTTTCCACGTCAAAAGAAATTACCAACAAAGTGAAAAGAAAACCCAGAAATCTGCAAAAAACTCTTAACTAATAAGCACTCAGAAAAGGTCTTCTCTCTAGAATTCATAAAGAATTGAAAAATATTAGAGCCTAAAAATTTAAAGACCCAATTCAGAAATGGGCATCAGAGATGAACACTCACTTTTCAGAGGACAAAGCTATAGAATCAAATAAATATATGAAAAAATGCTCAAAATCACTAGCCATGCATGAAATGCAAATTAAAACAACACTGAGATATAATCTTACCCCAGAAAGAATAGCTATCATAAAGAAATCAACCAACAACAAATGATGGAGAGGCTTTGGGGAATAAGGAACACTTCTCTGTTGGTAAGAATGCAGACTGGTGCAACCATTATGGAAATTAGAGTGCAGAATCCTTAAATACTAGGACTGGAAATTCCATTCAAGGCAGCAATCTTCCTACTAGGGATTTTCCCTGAAGAACTAAAAATATCATATCACAGTGACATATATGTCCACCTATGTTTATAGCAGCATATATTGTGATACCCAAATCTTGAAATCAACCAAAATGCCCTTCACCTGAGGAATGGAAGGAAAAAATGTGGTATTTTTATACAGTGGAGTATTACTCATCGATGAAGAATGATAAACTCGAAGCCTTCATATATAAATGGATGCAACTTGAACATATACTCATAAGTGAATCAAACCAGATCCAATTGTGCATATATATTGTACTCTCCCTAGTATAAGCACTCAGAGGAAGAAATAAAAATAGAAATTATAAGACACGTAAAAGCAAAGAGAAAAATTAAGAATTAAATAATGGAGTGGGCAAGCAGAAAAGCTAGAAGACATGACAAGTGAAAAACCATACATTTATATGCATAAGATGGGTACGGCAATGATCCTGAGAATCTTCAGCAGGTTTTTGAAACTAGCAGTTCACTAATAGGATTCTCACCCTGACTAACTTTGTATGCTGATTCCAGTGAACTAAGCAAATACACTGAGTACAGGAATGTGTAATGGTAGGGTCATGCTTGGAATGCCTATCAATCTAGTCTTCTAATATGTACTGCTTCTAATGTCATATCAATTACTGCCATACTGTCTCACCAGTAAATGTTTGTTTTAAAAAGGATAACAAATGAAAACAAGAGACAAGAAAAAAAGTCATAGAACTGTCCTGCTACAATGCTGTATAATCGTAAATTTCTGTATTTCTGTGAGAAAATATGTAATTGTTTGTTTCTATTCTTTTAAAATATTTTTTAGTTTTACTATTGTTTATATTTTATCTTCACATTTTGTAGCAATTCAAAGTTTAACATATCTGTACTTGATTGAAAATACCTGTTTCATGTTATGTCTAAGATGTCCAATATTCAGGCGATAGTGAAGTTAAGCTCAACTGCCTATGGTATAGGGTAATAATATCATTAAACTTCTACTCTGGAGGGTTAACAACTTAAGTTTGTAGACGAAATATTAGATCAAAAGAAGGGCTACAAGGATAGCTGACATTTTGTCCCTAGCCTTTCAATGCCAGTGTGGACTCAGGACATAATAGAACCTGTATTGTAACACCCTGTATCTCAGTGGTGTCCCAAATTTTTTGATCAAGAAGATTATGGGGCCACAGAGGAACGTGATCAACGATGTAGAGTATTCCTATGGGGGAGTCACATGGAGAGAAAACATCCTCTCAGGCTTTCACAGATAGCAAATTAATCAAGTAATGGCCGTGACGCATCCACGTGGCTGACACTGACAAATGATCTACAAATTGTGGTACAGGTTTTCAGGGTAAACCCTGAGGGGATTTAACTGACCTTGATTGATGCAGTAGTTACATTTCTTGATGTATCAGTCTTGCTTTATCTTGGTCTTAACCATCCAGCAGGAAAGTATAAAAACAAGGTATAAAAAGTAAAGCCATATTAATATGCTGAATTGTAAAAGACACAAGTCAGCAACTTCTAACATTGCCAGGTCTATGAATAACCCAATACTATTATGAACTACTGGACTATATTGTTTTTTTTTGCTGAATTCACACACCTACAATATTTAAATGGCCATGGAACACCCATCTCTGACAAAATTAAACAAAAAAGAGGATCTAGCTGAAGGATCATTTTCTGTCTGTATATAACAAATAGTGTAGGCACACAGCTCCTTTCTATTAATTCAATGAGAAGAAAAATTGTTTTAATAGTGTTTGAACAGGATATCATGTCTGCATCTTGTACTATGAATAACCACTATGAAAAAGAATATGCAATGTATTAAATATTGAAACTGTCTTATTAATCATATTTTATTTTGTCTCATTGCTATTTTTCTAAATAAAATCAACAAAAACAACAATTTTCTATCTGCATATGCAAAATAGTTATGATAGATATACAGGTAGTTTCTCTTAATTGAACGAGTAGGAAAAATTTCTACTAATAGTTTTTGGAGAGGATATGTCTGCAATTTTACTATGAATAACTACTACAAGGATAGCAATATGCAATGTATAAAGTATTGAAACTATCCTACTACATTTTTTTTAGGAACTTTGCATGGAACTCAGTTCCTTGAGCTTTCCAGAGAAGCACTTATTCTACTTTATTGTACTGAGCCTTCTCCCCAGTCTCTACTAACCTCTTTTGAAACTGTCTCATTGCTATTTGTTTCTCAATAAAATTAATAGAAAATAAAATAAAAAGAAATTA
>NW_004524913.1:972536-975556 GCF_000260255.1 Octodon degus
TTTTGTTCCTTCTCGTCATTTTGTGTAGCACTGTCTTCTGACCTTTGTTGTAGATCTTTGCTGTAGTTATAACCTTCGCACGTACTAAAGTTTAGGTGTAGCTCTACAAAGATTGGACTTATCCAGCTGCATCTGGCTTGGGTCTGGCTGCTGTGCTCAATCCTCCCCGCTGCTGCCCTTAAGGGTGAACCTGTTGTGTCCCTGTGGTGAGATGTTCTGTTCCTGGACTAGCTGGATGGAGCTATCCTCTACACTCTCCCCTGCAGGGATTGCAGCTGCAGGATTGCACCTGAGGCGTGTATGCCAGTCCTGAGCTGTGCCTGGAGGGGGCAAGGTGAAGTAGGAGGAAGAGGAAGCTCTCTGCACACACTTATGGGACCTGGGCTAGGATTGGGTCTGGGGGCTCCGGGACGGGGCAAAATTCCTACTCGGCTGGACTGGTGGGGGAGGTAAGGCGGCGTGGTGTGTGGTGGCCAGAGTGCGTGGAGTGTGTCCGGCCCACTCTGAGCCTGGGCTGGGACTGGTCCCGCCGGAGCAGGGTAGCAGGAAGCTCTCCGCACACTCACCGGACCTGGGCTAGGACTGGGTCTGGGGTCTCCCAGAACTCGGCAAAAAATCGTACTCCTCAATATACTTTGGGAAGCATTAAATAGAGCCATTAGAAAAGAGACAGAAATAAAAGGAATAAGAATAGCTAAAGGAAGTTAAATTATCATTATTTTCAAAAGTCATAATACTTTGTTTGGAACTCCCGAAAACTACACCAAGAAGTTACTAGAATTAATGCAGAAATTCAGTAACATAGCCGGTTATACAGTCAATACTGAAAAGTCAATACCATTCCACCGCATAGATCACAAACAAACTGAGAGAGGAATTATAGAAACAATACCTTTTACAATAGCACCAAGGAAAATGAAATACTTTGGAATTAATCTAACAAAAGGAGTCAAAGACTTTTCAATGGAAAATTACAGTACTCTTAAATAAAAGTTCGCAGAAGATTTCAGAAATTGGAAAGATAGTCCATGGTTTGGGATAGGAAAATCCAATCTTGTTCAGATGGCCATAATCCCAAAATTACTGTACAGATTTAATGCAATCCCTATCAAACTAATACAAACATAGCTCACAGAGTTAGAAAAATCATTCCTATAATTTATTTGGAACCAGAAAAGACCTAGAATAGTAAAGGAAATTCTTGGCAATAAAAACAAGCCAGGAGGCCTTACAATTCCTGACTTGAAATTATACCACAAGGCTATTGTGAGAAAATCAGCATGGTACTGGCAACAAAATAGAACTGAGGATCAATTGAATAGTTTAGAAGATGCAGTAGCACATCCAAACGCACTCAGCCACCTTATTTTGACGAAGGGGCCAAACATACTCCCTGGAAGAAAGATAGCCTCTTTAATAAATGATGCTGGAAAAACTGGTTCTCTACATTCCGAAAACTAAAACTTGAGCCAGGTCTATCACCATGCACTAAGCTAAAGTCAAAATGTATTAAAGATTTAAACATTAAAACAGTGACACTAAATCTCCTGGAAGAGAAAGGAGGAGGAACTGTTGAAGACATAGGGATAGGCCACGATTTCATGAACAAAAAACAAATCGCACGAGAATCACTTGAAATAATGAACAATTGGAACCTGCTCTTACTGAGAATTTTTTTCACATCAAAAATTACCAACAAAGTGAAAAGTCAACCCACAAATTTGGAAAAAATCGTGACAAATAAGTACTTAGAAAAAGGTCTGCTCCCCAGAATTTATAAAGAACTAAAAATCACTATATCCCCAAAATTTAAAGACCCAATCCAGAAATGGGCATGTGAGATGAACACACACTTCTCAGAGAATGAAATTAAAGAAGCGAATAAATATATGAAAAAATGCTCCACATCACTAGCCATCGGCGAAATGCAAATTATAAGAACAGTGAGATATCATTTCACCCAAGAAAAAAATGGCTATCATAAAGAAATCAACCACAAACATATGTTGGAGAGGCTGTGAGAAAAAAGAACTCTTCTGCATTGCTGGTGGGAATGTAGACTGGTGTAAGCATTATGGAAATCAGTGTGGAGATTCCTTAGAAAAGTTGGACTGGAAATCCCATTTAATCCAGGTATTCCTCTACTGGGAATATTCCCGGAGCATATAAAAATATCATATCATAGTGATATATGTTTGCCTATGTTTACATCGGCATGATTTCTCATTGCCAAGTCTTGGAATCAACCAAGATGCCCATCACCTGAGGAATGGATGATGAACATATGGTATTTATCACAACGGAATATTCTTCAGCTATAAAGTTTGTTAGTCTAGAAGACTTTATATTGAAGTGGATGCCAGTTGAAGATATACTCATAAGTGAAATAAACCAGACACACATGTGTAAGTATCGTATATTTTCCCTAGTATAAGAACTAAAAAGAAGAAATAAAAATAGAAAGGTATAATGCAAGTAAAAGGTAAACAAGAACTCGAGGACTAATTAATTAAGAGAGGGAAAGGAGAAGAGCTAGGAAATTTTAACAGTGACAAGTCATACAGTTATATGTAGAAGACGGATAAGGCAATGATCCTGAGAATCTTCAGAAGAGTTTTGAATGTAGCAGTTATTTAGAAATATTCTCACCCTCAATAACTATATATACTGACACCTGTGAACTAAGCAACTGCACTGAAAATGGCAATTTGTAATAGTAGGTTCATGCTTGGTGCTCCTGTCATTCTGGTCTTCTGAATATGGGCTGCTTGTCATGACATGGCAGTTGCTGCTGTGCTGTCTCTCTGGTAGATGATTGTTCAAAGAGAAGGGGTGGTGAATGAAGGCAGGAGACAGGAAAAGGAATGCTGTGGGACTCTCCTGCTTCAAGGTTGTATACGGTTAGATTTTTCGAGTTACTTGTAAACATAAGAATTATATAATTCTTTATGCCTATTTATAAAGTATATTCTAATTTTATATGTTTTTTTCTACAGTTTTATTGATAAACATATAGCAAT
>NW_004524913.1:975656-980043 GCF_000260255.1 Octodon degus
CACGGTTCAATCCCCCAGCACCACATGCCAGCCAGCCCTGCCCCCTGGTGGGCTGAGCTGGCCACACACACACATACCACTCTCTCTCTCTCTCTCTCTCTCTCTCTCTCTCTCTCTCTCTCAAATAAATAAAAATAAAAATAAAAAAAAAACAGTGAACGAATGCAAGGGTAGAACATCAGCTCTATTGAACAGAATGAAAGACAGAAAAATGAAAAGTAAAAAATATGTTAAAAATATTAAGCTATCATGAACAATCAATCCAACATCTTAGAAGATAAAACAAAGATAAACAACATAAGAATTGCTGTTATGATAAAAATGGAGCTAGCACAAAGGCCATTAAGAATATTTTTACAGATCCAGTCATGGCCAAGGGCCCGGTGAGAGTGTGGGAGAGCTTCCAGCTACACTGCGCCTGTGAGAACTACCAGTTGCAATCCAGGCACAGCGTGGGTGAGCCCCTCTTCCACCCGCTTGGGACCTGCCCCCACCACTCCGCACAAACCCTCACCCCACCTGCCCAGTGAGAATATCTGTCATGTTCTGGGGAAAACAAGATCCAGTCCTAGCCCAGGATGGGGGAGTGGGTGGGAGAGCTTCCTTTCTCCCTACACAATCTTGTCCTCACCAGAATCAGCTCAGGGCTGAGAAACAGGCCTCTGGTGAAACCCTGCAGCTGAAATCCATGCAGAGAGAGTAGGGACAAAACCACCCAGCTAACCAAGAGCAGAACATATTGCCAGAAGGGCACAACAGGATCACCCACAAGGGCAGCAGCAGAAAGAGCTGAGGACAGCAGCCAGACTCAAGCCAGGCACAGCTGGATAAATCCAAACTAGGTAGACCTGTACCTAAATTTCAGTACGTGCTAAGGCTGTAACTGCAGCAAAGATTTGCAGCAAAGTCAGAAAACAATGCTACACAAAAAGACAATGAGAAGGAGCAAAATACAATCTCAGAACCCAAGCTAACCCATAACAAGTGCAGAGGACACTAACACAGTACAAATTAGGAAACACACAGCTAAAATCAATGAATCAACAGCTTCTGAAATAAAGAAACAACTGCAGAAATGTATAGAGGAACTCAGATTGAAAATGAAAAAAGAAATCCGCTAATTAATAGCATCTGCAGTAAAGAATCAAATGCAGAAACATATGGAGAAAATAAAATGCCTACACAGAAAAAGTGCAGAGAACACTACCAGAGCCCAAATGTATGAATTAATAGTGTCGATAGTCAAAAGGCAACAGCAGAAAGTTACAGAGAAACTCACAGCAGAATTCCTTTCTGGAGAAAATGAAGAATTCTCTGAACTTTTAGCATATGAAGTAAAGAATCAACTATAGAGACATAAGGAGGAAACCCAATTTGAAGAAAACACTGCAGTAAAAGAACTTATAACTGTTACTAAAGAAGACATTGAAAAAAAAGAGGAGATTAGAAAAATGACGGATTCCTTGAGGAGCAATACAGGAAAGAAATAGATCGCATGAAGCAGAGTCAAAGAGATATAGAGGAACTTAAAATCTCAATCACAAGCTTGCAAAACCGTTTGAGTGAAAGTGAAGACAGAGTTTTAGATCTTTATGATGCTGGTGCAGCTAGTGAAAAGGTAAGAAAGAATCTCTTAAAAACAACTAGGATGAAGGAAAAAATAATTCATCACTTACAAGACAATGAAAAGATGAATAACGTGAGACTAATAGGTGTCAATGAGAAAGAAAGAGTCAATACAAAGGACATTTTAAAAATATGGGCAGAAGTAATAGCAGAAAACATCCAAAATATGAGGAAACAATCTGACATTCAGGTAACCGAAGCATATAGAACGACAAATAAGCTCAACCCAATTAAAAACACACCGAGACATATAATAGTCAAGATCCCAGAAAGTCAGCTCAAGAATAATGTATTGAAAGTCGCTAGAAAAAAGGAAACAGATTACATTCAAAGGAGAACCCATCAGAATTACGAATGACTTCTCTTCACAAACCATGAAGGATAGAAGAGAATGGAGTTGAGTACATCAAGTCCTCTAAGAAAACAAATTTCAACACAGACTACTATACCCTGCAAAACTCTCTTCCAAGTTTGATGGAGAAGTGAAATACTTCCAAGACAATGAAAAACTAAAGAATTTTATGATGACAAAGCCAACCCTACACAGTCTCCTGAAAGATGTCCTAGAGAGGGACCAAAATGATCAGAACTCCACAAATGAGATCAGAAGCCACGAAATAAATAGGGCAAACAACTAAACACAGGAGAAAAAGGAGTAAAAAACAACACAAAATAACATTTCAATCGTAAGTCAATACATCTCATTATTACCATCAATGTAAATGGACTCAATTCAACAACTAGTAGAAGTAGACTGTCACAGTGGATTAGGAAACAAAATCCAACAATACGCTGTATACAACAAGCACATTTAAATCATAAAGACATACATAGGCTGAAAATGAAAGGATGGGAAAAATAATACATGCCCCAGCACCAGAGAAAAAAGGGAGGGTAACAATCCTATACTCAGTCTCAACTTCTAACCAACAATGGTAAAGTGAAATGAAGAAACCCACTATATACTGCTTAGGGAAAAATTCAAGAGGAAGAGGTAACAATCATAAATATGTATGCACTAAACTTAGGATCAGTCAACTATATAAAGCAAATCTTGACGGATATTAAATATCTAATATTAAATACCACAATCCTAACAGGGTTCCTTAACACCCCCTTATCCCAAAAACATAGGTCAAACAGACAAAAAATTAGCAAAGAAATAACAGAACTGGACTAGAGCTTGAAACAAATGGACTTAGTGGACATATACATGTTGTTCCATGAAAACACAGGTGAATATATATTTTTTTGCAGCTGCACATGGATCATTTTCTAAAGTAGACCACATAGTGTTCCACAGGTCATGCTTAAGTATATGCAAGAAAACAGAAATTATCCCATGCATATCATGTGATCACAGTTCAATAAACCTGGAAATAAATGACAAAAGAAACCAGAAAAAACCCTAAATGCATGGAAATTAAATGACACCCTACTCAATAACCTGTGGGTCACAGATGAATTTAAACAAGAAACGCAACAATATCTACAATTAAATGAAAAATCAAGCACAACTTATCGGAATTTATGGGATACGAGTAAAGTAGTTCTCAGTGGGAAATTCATAGTTGTGAACTCACACATTAGGAAAACAGAGTGGGAACAAATACATACACTAAAGCTTCACCTTCAGAAAATACAAAAGGAAGAGCAAACCAAACCTAGAACACAAAGACGGGAAGAAATCATAAAGATTACAGCAGAAATTAATCCATTTGAGATGAAGAAAACAATTCAAACAATTAGCAAAGCAAAAAGTTGGTTACCTGAAATATTAAATAAAATGGATAAGCCCCTACCTAACCTCATCAAAAAGAGGAAAGAAAAATTTGAAATACAAGCAGTAAGGAATGAAAAGGGTGTAATTACCACAGACTCGCTGGAAATTCAGAAGGTCATCAATAGCTACTTTAAGAATATTTATTTCCACAGAATAGAAGACACAGAAGGAATAGACAGATTTCTAGAAAGGTACAAATTACAACAACTGAATCGACAAGATATAAAAACTCTCAATAGCCCAATAACAGCCAATGAATTACTAGATGTAATTAAAAACCTACTGACAAAGAAAAGACCAGGTCCGAATAGATTCACAGCTGAATTATACAAGTAATTTAGAGAAGATGTAGTCTCTATACTCCTCAAAGTCTTCAATGAAATTGAAAGGGAAGCAATCCTCAAAAAATCATTCCTGAAGGAAAGTATTATACTGATACCAAAATCAGGGAAAGGTGCAACTAACAAAGAGAGCTGCAGGCCAGTATCCATCATGAACATAGATGTAAAATACCTCAATAAAATACTAGCAAATAGAATACAGCAAATTATCAAGAAGATCGTACACCAGGACCAGGTAGGATTCATCTCAGGGATGCAAGGATGTTTCAATATTTGAAAATCTATAAATGCAATACACTATATCAATAAAACAAAAACTATAAACCACATGATGATCTCCATTGATGCAGAAAAGGCTCTTGCCAAAGTCCAACACTCATTCATGATCAAAGTCCTACAGAAAATTGGAAGAGATGCTCTCTAATTCAATCTGTTTAAAGTCATTTATGAAAACCCAAAGGCTAACAAAATTCTAAATGGGAAAAACTGAAATCTTTTAAGCTTAGATCTGATACAAGACAAGGATGTCCTCTATCACCACTCCTATTCAACATACTTTTTTAAAAGTTTTATTGATAAACAAATAGCAATGAGACAGTTTCAAATCTAATCGGAAGTACAGTTTCAACAAATAATA
>NW_004524913.1:990341-992001 GCF_000260255.1 Octodon degus
AATAAATAAATAAATAAAATTCTTTAAAAAAAAAAGAAAAGAAGAGAGTTAAAAAAAGAAAAGAAACCATCAGAAGGAAGCTGTTGCTCCTGTACGAGAAGAATCACATCTTGAAAAAAAAAAGGAGAGAAGCTGAAGCATTGCTTCAAAGCATGGGGCTCGCCCAAGAATCCCATGTTGTCCCTCCTCCTATGTCTTCATCCTCCAAATCTGTGAGAACATCAAGCGATGCTGGAAGCCAAGATTCGAGATGGTGCTGTGGGATCAAAGACACTGCATTGCGTTACAGATCCATCGGTTCTTCAGCTTCACTCAGATTCCAATTTGGTATGGGGATCTATTAAGCTTGGAATGGCCAAAATTATGCAAGTTGACTCTACTCCTCAAGAAATCATTACATATACCAAAGAAACTCAGACTCCAGTGATGGCCCAAACCAAAGAAGAGGAAGAGAAAGAAGACCATGTGGTGCCTCCTAAGCCACCTAGTGAGCCTAAAGAAGAGAAAACGTCTAAAAAATATGAAGAAAATAATAGTAAAGCTCCCCATTATGAGCTGACTGGAGAAAAGAAACAACAAATCTTACATTCAGAGGAATTTTTAGGTTTCTTTAACCTTTCTATAAGAATTATAGAAAGAGCTCTCTCTGAGGAAATTAACATCTTCTTTGACTATAGTGGGAGAGATCTGGATGACAAAGGAGGAGAGATTCAAGTACGTGCTAAACTATTGTTGTCTTTCCCATCTTGCAAGATGAAGGGTGAAAAAACTGAGAAGCCAGACACTAAAGAGAAGAAACCTGAAGTCCAGAAGGCTTCTGTCAGTGGTATGGGTAAAAAGGGTAAAGTGACAAAGGCAGAAAAAGTCCAGGAAGGGGCAGCTCCACTGCAGCCGAAATCCTGTCCTGGTTAGAGGAATTGGTAGATACTCCCAATCTGCCATGTATTCCAGAAAGGCTTTGTACAAGAGAAAGTACACAGCTGCTAAATCAAAGGTTGAGTAGAAAAAGAAAGAAAAAATTCTTGCTGTGATCACAAAACCGGTTGGTGGGGACAAGAATGGAGGTAGCCAGGTGGTTAAGTTTCAAAAAATGCCTAGATACTACCCTACTAAAGATGTGCCCAGAAAGCTCTTGAGCCATGCCAAAAAACCCTTCAGTCAGCATGTGCAGAAACTTTGAGCTAGCATCACTCCTGGCACCACCTTGATCATCCTTACCAGTCATCACAGAAGCAAGAGAGTGGTCTTCCATAAGCAGTTGGACAGTGGCTTGCTGCTTGTGACTGGACATCTTAGCCTTAATTGTGTTCCTCTACGAAGAACACACCAGAAATTTGTCATTGCCATCTCTACAAAAATTGACATCAGCAAAGTGAAAATCCCCAAGCACCTCACTGATGCTTACTTCAAGAAGAAGAAGCTACGGAAACCCAGACACCAGGAGAGCGAGATCTTCGACACCGAGAAAGAGAGATACCAGATTTCAGAGTAGCACAAGGTTGATCAGAAAGCAGTGGACTGAGTGCCTCCCCCACCCCGCCCACTGAGTAGGATTTTCTGCTGAGTTCCGGGAGCCCCCAGACCCAGTCCTAGCCCAGGTCCGGTGAGTGTGCGGAGAGCTTCCTGCTACCCTGCGCCGGCGGGACCAGTCCCAGCCCAG
>NW_004524913.1:992646-997893 GCF_000260255.1 Octodon degus
TGTGTATTCAAAGTGGTTAGGATAGATATATAGTTACATTCTCTTAATGAATAGAGTGATTTGTTCTAATGGTGTTTGTAAATAGGATATCATGTCTACATCTTGTACAGCAATTAACCACTGGGATGAAAAAAAAAAAGAGCCATACTTCAGCATTTTATCAACTCCACACTTTGAAACCTGTTGCCCCACCTTTCTCTACAAGACTGGAAGGTAGATCATAAATACCTAACAAATACTGCTGAAATCAACCATTTTTAGGACCACAGAAATGTGCTCTGATATGGTCTTGATTTGCAGCCACTTCTAACTTGCCATTTCCTTGGTTGTGACCTTTTCCATCTAAATCTTGTCTTTTATTCAAAGGAAATTGAACTAGACAAGATTAGAAATCAAAATTGGAACATTTTAGTTATTCTAATAAAGATTTACTGCCAGGGACTTTTGCATAATAGCAATTTCTTAATTATGAGTATTCTGCAACATAACGAATACTTGACCTGAGTTATTAGACCCCCAACTCTACTTCTTGCTCTCTGGCAACTATAAGCATGGATTTTGGCCACCAAACCTGTGTCTCATTCCTTGTCAAAGAATGAAGTTTGAATTAGGTGATTTCTGAATTTCCTTCAAGCCTTAACATTACTAATTATATTAACTATATCAGGTACTTTGCATACTTATATATTTTCTTAAATTGGCCCCTGTAATTGCTCATTATTTTCCAAAGATAACATCTCCAATTCTTTCATGGCAGTAGTGTCTTTGAGCGAAAAGTTCAATTTCAGCAGGGTTACTCTATAGAAAAATTTATGTAGTCACTGGAATAGCTATTGCATTTTTCCCTACAGTTTGTAAGAATGACCAGAAAAAGAAAACGTCTTAATTAGGCTAAAAATAAAGACATGTGACAGACAAGATATTCCTGGCACTCAACCTTTTGTGTTCAATTATAAAAGAAAACAAAATTGGTAAAACTTTAAAAAGAGGGTTTAAAAATTCTAAATAAGCCAATATCAGCCAATGAAATTGAACATTTAAGTTAAGGTTTACTAATAAATAAAATTTCAGGTCATGATGAGTTCATGGTGGAATTCTATAAGAAATTTAAAAAAGAACTAATGCCACTAATGCTGAAATTCTTTAAGGAAGTTTAAAGAAAGTAATGCTTCTAAAACCATTCCTGTAAGCAGGTATTACATTGATTCCAAAACTAGATAAAAACCCAAGCAAAAAAGAGAGCTATAGGCCAGTCTTCCTAATGAAAATAAATGTAAAAATTCTCCATAAGATAATGACAAAGTGAAGGAAACAAATCATCATGAAGATTAAATACCATGAACAAGTAAGCTTTGTCCCAATGATGTAGGTATTTTAACATATGGAAATCAATAAATATAATGCATTATATTAACAGTAAGACAGACAAAAAACGATCATCTCAATAGATGTAGAAAAAGCTTTTGGTAATGTCCCTCTAATGATAAAAACTCTACATAAAATTGGAATAAATGATCTTTCTCCCAATCTCATAAAGGCCATTTATGCAAAAATGTCACAGGACTGTCTTGCTATAATGCTGTATATGGTTAGATTCCTAAATTTCAGTGTAAAAATTTGTAATTGTTTATTCATAGTCTTTAAATATTTTTCATTTAAAAAAATTTTATCTCCATATTCTGTAGGGACTTAATGTTTAACATATCAATACTTGAAGGAAAATACCTGTTCAATGTTATGCCTAAGATGCTTGATATTCAGACAGATAGTGAAGGTAAACCCAATTGCATAAGTTGTAGGGTAATAATAAGTTTCTCTTCTAGAGGGTTAACAACCTAAGTTTACAGACCAAAATTGGAGAAATAGAAGGGCTGCAAGGAGAGCCAACATTTTGACCATAGCCTTTCAAGGTCAGTGAAGACTCAGGACATAGGAGAACCTATAGTGTAATATCATGTAACTCAATTGTGTACCAAATTTTCTGATCAAGATTATGGGGCCACAGAGAAACGTGATCAGTGATGTAGTGTGTGCTTCAAGGGAGCCATCTGGAAAGAAAACATTCTCTCAGGATTTCACGGAGAGCAAATGGGTCAAGCCATGGCTGTGACTCATCCACATGATTGACACTGAAAAAAGATCTGCAATCTGCAGTACAGGGTTACAGGATTAATCCTGAGGGTACTTGACTGACCTTATCAGATTCAAAAGTTATATTTCTTGTTATGCAGGTCTTGCTTTATCTTGGTCTTAACCATCCAGCAAAAAATTATTAAAATGAGGTATATAAGTAAAACCATATTTATATGCTGAGCTGTGAAAGGCTCAAGTCAACAACTTCTTTGGATAACCCACTACTATTGTGGAGTGCTGGACTGTGTTGGATTGTTTTGCTAAATTTACACACCTATAATATTTAGATGCCAATGGAATAGCCATCTCTGACAAGACTAAACAAAAAAGGGGATACAAAGGAAGGACCATTTTGTGTCTGTGTAGGCAGAATAGATAGTATAGATATATAGCTACTTTCACTTAATTCAATGAGAAGAAAGATTTGTACTAATTGTGTTTGGACAGGATATTCTGTCTGCATCTTGTACTATGGATGACCACTAAGAAGATAACAATATACAATGTATGAATTATTGAAACTATCCTATTAATGAGTTTTGAAACTGTAAAAAAAATAAAGGCCATTTATGAAAGTTCAACAGCTGATATCATACTAAGTGGTCAAAAATTCGAAGCTTTCAATCCAGAATCATGAAAAAGACAAGGATGTCCACTATCAGCAGTCCTATATATTATTTTTCTGGAAACATTGACCAGAGTAACTAGACAAGGGGAAAAATAAAAAGAACATGAATAGGAAATAAAGTTAAATTATTGTTATTTGCAAATACTCTTGCCTGTCCTGTCATGTCATGAACATAGGCAAGAGGGAATTAAATCGAAGTTGAAAGACTATGCTTTGTCTAACTTAATCAGTCAGGTGTGCTTCCAGGTTTAATCCTTACTTATCTGCAGCAGAATCACCTGGGACTCTGGTGTAAAATGCAGATTTCCACTCCAGTTTGGCCAAATGAGGAATGTCATCTATGAAGCCCAGGAATCCACATTTTAATCAAATCCTAAGAAGATTTTAATACATGAGAATATGTTAAAATTGCTTTCTAAAAAGTTGAAATGTTGTTTATACATAATTACATCAGTGAAAATTGTCCTAAGGAGTATGTCTTTAGTATTTCAAACTTTATATGTGATGACACTATTCCTGGAAAACTAACTGTATGCTTTAAGAAAAGAGTGAACTAGTGTGCTGAATCTTGTATATAAATTTATTGTAAAATTAATAAAAAGCTGATACACTTTAGTCTTATGAAGGAACATAATACAACATGTGTTTACACCTTGCTGTGGCCTGAACTGTTTCTTGCCAAAATTCACCTGTTGAATTTCTAATGCTCAGTGCAATGGCATTGGGAGATGAGGCCTTTGGTAAATAATTGTGTCTAGATGAAGTCATGAAGGTGGAATTTTCATGGTAAAATTAATACTTTTTAAAGAAGAGATGTACAATATTTTGGCACTATCTCCTGTTTCTCTCTATATGTGTCTAAACTCTTTCCATGTCTGTGTCTCTATCTCAGTCTTCCTCCTTTCCTCCCTCTCTCTTTCATGTTTGCACATGGTCAAATGCTATCCATGATGAACCTCAACCATTTTGGCGCCCTGATCTTGGATTTATGACCTACATAATTGTGAAAAAATTTATTTTCCCTATTTAAACCACCCATTCTGTGATATTTTTCTGTGGCTGACTAGATTGTCTAACATATTTTCAAGTGCAAGTTTGATTTTCCCTGACTTCTGAGTCTGCCACTGTGCTTTCCATACCATAAATCCTTTGTTTGAGGACACTGCACCATACCATGCAGCCTAGATCATTCTCTGGTCATCTGTGATTACCATACTTTCAAGTTCTGTTCAACAAATTCCATTTGACTATATTTTAACTCATCCATTCACACCGTTATTCATTCATTTTTAGAGTTTTCTGAGGCCTTGCTCTACACCCTCCATGGCCTGGGCCTCATGCTAAGTTATGGTGAAACAAATGAATCAAATTTATGTACTTCCTCCATTTATTGAACCTTCCTCCTCATGGAGAGATAGTAAATCATTAAATAGATATGTTATCATGAGTCAGAAGTGGAAAGAGAAAAGACCTACTTGATGTTAAATATTTAAACTGATTTCTGTAAGATCGGAATGATTCACCCTTGCAAAAGTCAGAGCAAAGTATACCAGTGATAAGTACAAGTATGTGAAATTTTCTAAAGGGAAAAGCCTGACTGAAGTACAGTATAGTGAAACACTGTCCTGTACCACCTAGAGTATCATTCATTGGATAACTTGTCTCATGTGCTGCTAGTGCTGATAGAGTTCTTTTTTTAGTCTCAGCACCTTTGCGAACTCCCTCAACAGCAGTGAGCCATATTGCTAAGCTCATATAGATCATATCTTTTCCTGAATGAGCCACATCAAGACATAACGCAACGTGGCTATCTCATTTCAAAAGAGTACAGCTCAGAAAACCCATTCGTGTCTCAGTGATCCTTTAGGATCAGGCAACACCATCACTGAGTTAGTATTAGATATTGATGTCTCTAAGTTTCCACTCCCTTTTCCTTTCCTCCCTTAATCCTTTTTAGAGGCTTTTCCTAGCAAATACCTTGCATATTAAGTTCTATTTGGAGTCCATTTTCTGAGAAATTCAAACTACAACATCCACTGTGGTTAGATAAAAATGACTTATGAATGAGAATTCAAGACCAGATGATATCAGGTTTGGTACATAGTTTTTAATTTTATTCTTACTATATACTAAAGACTTTCAAAAGACATACCACAGTACTTATTCAACTTATGCAAAATGTCAGAAACACCTAAACCAGAGGACATTTGACAAAATAAGGTATTAATAATTTTAAAAACTGTCATGGTCATGAAGGATGAAGAAAGATCAAAGAACTTTCATAGAGAAGACTATGCAGAAATGACCCCCAGGGGCAATGTGAGATCTTTAGTAGCATCTTGGAACAGAAAAAGGACTATGAAAAATCTGCTGAGAGAGCACATTGGCCAAGCATTGGCCCGTGACTCATCCACATGGCTGACACTGACAAAGGTTCTACAATCTGAGGTACAGGATCTCAGGATAAATCCTGAGGGCATTTCACT
>NW_004524913.1:997993-1001010 GCF_000260255.1 Octodon degus
TTCTAATGGTGTTTGTAAATAGCTTCACAAGTCCACTTCTTGTACAGCAATTAACCACTAAGAAGAATATTTGCAGTGTATTATTTGTTGAAACTGTACTTATGATTGGATTTGAAACTGTCTCATTGCTATCTGTTTATCAATAAAACTTTGAAAAAAAAAGAAAGCAGTGGACTCACAAATTTTAGCAAAAATCAAAGGTGTTCCTCAGCTATGGGGCTACCTGCGATCCGTTCTTGCTCTGACAAATGGAATTTATCCTCATAAATTAGTGTTCTAAATTTCTTAACAAAAGCCTAATTAAATACATGATACATTAAAAAAACTGTCATTACATTGACAATTTTTTGATAAACGTTGGTCAAAGCATCAGGGTGTTTGTTGTTTGGATTGGTCTTCTCAGTAGCCACAGCTACTTGTGGCTTCCAATAATGATAACGAACGTGCTCCTCATGATCCTGATGGTGTGGCCCTTGTATGGAATATGAAACACAAAAAAATGACCCAGAGTATGCGTGTCACTGCCAGTCAGCTGCAATATCTGCTACGTTTGCAAAATTTCCTCAAAATCTTCTTGGTGGTGGTACATATTCAGACCAAATTGTGCTTTAGGATAACTGTAGCAACAAAAGAACTCCAGTGCAAATAATGCCACTGTAGACTGCAACACACACAAACCCTATCTCTTGTGTAAATGTTGTCAGAACACAAAATGCACACAATCTGATTAACATCTCTAGTGAAGGAAAAATTTGTTCATGGAGTCTGGACATGCTTTCTCATCCACAGGATAGCATGGCATTGATCCATAAACAGTCAAAGGCAGTAGCTGTGATATCTATGTCCTTCCCTGTTGGAGAGGTCAACAACTTTGTTGTTGGGAGTGAAGAAGGTTCTGTATACGCAGCATATCACCATGGCAGCAAAGCCGGAATCAGTGAGATGTTTGAGGTGCACGAAGGACCAATCACTGGCATCCACTGTCATGCAGCTGTTGAAGCAGTAGAATTCTCACACCTTTTTGTCACATATTCATTTGACTAGACAGTAAAACTTTGGATAACTAAGAATAACAAGCCACTATATTAATTTGAAGATAATTAAGACTATGTTTATGATGTTATGTGGTCAACCACCCACATAGCCCTTTTTGCCTGTGTGGATGGCATGGGGATACTGGATTTATGGCATCTCAATAATGACATGCAGGGACCAGCTGCCAGGATTTCTTTGGAGGGTAATCTTGCTCTCAATCATTTAAGATGGACCCATTCTGGAAGAGAGATCACCATGGGCAATTTTGAAGGACAGATTGTCATATATGACATGGGAGAGCAGATTGCCATTCTCCAAAATGATGAATGGGCATGGTTTGGTGAAACACTTGCAGAAGTTAATGCAAATCAAGTGGGTGCAGAGGAAGAAGCAGCTGCCTAAATACCTGCTTATTTCTTGGAAAGGGGAGTATAGAGTTAGTGGATTTGAGGAAAATAGGCAAGTAGATTGTACGACTATTTGCATGCTTCTTTCTGAATGATAAACAAAAATTTCATGGATTAATATGTGGATTTAACCCAGAAAACAAAGTTTACAATGTCTTTTTTATATACTATGCATTTTGTGTTGGATTTGTGTTATTTTTAGGAAAGCTGGCTTTACAAAATGCAACTTTTTTTGAATACTAATTCATGGGTGTATCATTAGCAATCTTTTGAATTTTTTTCAATTTACAGCACTATATGCAGTCATTTCTAAAGCACAGGTTAAATAAATTCTACATGTTTTAAAATAATCCCAATTCCTGTTATACTGATAATGCTGTAACTGTAATGTGTAGGGACATTATTTATAGCAGCATGTAGACACTTAGCCAAGTTCCATTCCTTTTTTTGAACTTTCTGAAAAGCTTTATTTGACAGAGACTCAGTCTTTCTTGGCAGTTTCCTTCCTCATGCCAGCCAGCACATTGCTTAGTTCCTCACACTTACTCTTGGGGTGGATGTGTGGCCTCACCCTTTTTTTTTTTGATGAACTTGAGGGTGCATTTGTCCTTGGAGACCTTGAGCAACTCCATGGCATGCTGCTCACTGCTCTTAGGGGGTGAAGCCACACACCTCCTGAATCACGTCCCACACAAACTTGGTGTGCTTGGTGAGGTGTCTGCGATGGTGGCTGTGGCTCAGTTTGCTCACATTCTTAGTCATCTTGTGGCCATTGTTGCGGCCCACAGCCATGAGATCATGAAGAGCCATGGCTACTGTGCTGCTTTTTTTTTTTTTTTTTTTTTTTTTTTAGGAACTGGGGATTGAACCCAGGCCCTTGTGCTTGCCAGGGAAACACTTATTCTATTGAACTATCTCCCCAGACCTATCGCTACTGTTCTCCAATGGTTGCTGTCCCATTCCAACATCCTTTTTCTTCAGAGTCCATGTGATAGTTATCCAAAAATAAAAACAGGCATGAGTTAAGTTTTCAATGTCCATTTTTACTCCTTGAAATTTAAATTTTTCCATCTTATTTTATAAATGTCATTTTAAAAATTATTTGTATTAAGCCCTACTGTGAGCAGCTACTTCAAACCTAGATTTGTGTCTTAAATGGACCATACATGGTATACTACAGATGTGTCTTTGTATTGTGAACTGATGTTTATTCTGTCAATGAGCTTGCCCCTACATTAACTTTTGCTTCCTACCTTATTTTCTTGTTATCCCCATTGAAAGAATAAGTAGACCACGCCTAATATTTTCACTGAGACACTTATGCATGCAAGTGCTCAGAGTAAAGTCTCCTTTGAGACAAACTCATTTCATGATTGCAGTAGTACTGTTAAAGGAAAAGTGCTCAAAAGAGCCATACTGCACTCCGCAGTGCCTCCCCCACCCCGCCCGCCGAGTAGGATTTTCTGCCGAGTTCAGGGAGCCCCCAGACCCAGTCCTAGCCCAGGTCCGCAGCAGGAAGGAGCTGAGCACAGCAGCCAGACCTAAGCCAGACGCAGCTGGATAACTCCAAACTCT